>NC_020495.1:8903486-8910429 GCF_000184155.1 Fragaria vesca subsp. vesca | reverse complement strand
AGGTACCAAATAGTAAATGTATATTAATTATATTAAATAACGGAATATTTATAAATTAAGGACATTTTAGGCAGTTTGAGATGTGTATTAAGTATAATACTGAAATGAAAAACTTGATAGGTGATGTATTAATTAAAGAATGTGTATTAAGATATTAGGGGTGTGTATTTAAAATTTCTCATATTTTACATATGCAAGTTTGTCTTCACTGCTGCGACTTGTCAACTTAACAGCAAAATACAACTTCACCACTTCTCGTCCAAACGACAAGTAGTTTCTACAGAAGCTCTCATCCAGTCCAGTCATTAGTCCTCACTCTACTTCCTCAAGCCGCCTCACTTTCCACAGACTCTAATTTCCCGATGGCCGCCACCTCCCTCTCCGTCTCCCCAAACCCTAGCTTCACCACCACCACCACCTCTCGCAAACCCTCTCCCTCTCTCTCAACCCCAAACCACCTCAAATTCCAAACCACCGCCACCTCTCCCTTCCCCGCCAAATCCCTAACCACTCTTCACCTCTCCCAAACCACAACCCCACGCGCCGCCTTCTCCACACGCGCCGCCCCAGCCGCATTGGACGCACCCCGCACCTCATTCCACGGCCTCTGCTACGTCGTCGGCGACAACATCGACACCGATCAGATCATCCCCGCTGAGTACCTCACCCTCGTCCCTTCCAACCCCTCCGAGTACGAGAAGCTCGGCTCCTACGCGCTCTGCGGTCTCCCGGCGAGTTACTCCAAGCGCTTCGTCGAACCTAACGAGACCAAGTCCAAGTTCTCCATCGTCATCGGCGGCGCCAACTTCGGCTGCGGCTCGTCTCGCGAGCACGCGCCGGTTGCTCTCGGCGCGGCGGGAGTGGCGGCGGTGGTTGCGGAGTCGTACGCGCGCATCTTCTTCAGGAACTCGGTGGCCACTGGCGAGGTGTACCCGCTGGAATCGGAGACGAGGATTTGCGAGGAGTGCAAGACCGGTGATGTGGTGAGCATTGAGCTGAGCGAGAGCCGTCTGATCAATCACACGACTGGGAAAGAGTATGTGTTGAAGCCGATTGGGGATGCCGGTCCGGTTATCAGAGCCGGTGGGATATTTGCTTATGCTAGAGAGACTGGGATGATCCCAACTTTGTCTGGTTAGATTTTTTTACATTTTCGGTTAAGTTATGATTCTCATATGATATTTTGATAGAATGCAAGTTTCTCTTTTGTGTTTAGGCTGGCTTTTGTTTGCTTTTTCACTTCTATGGTTTGTATCTCGGTGACTGTTGTATTATGCAATTTAAGAAATAAAAGGCAATAGCTTTTGGAAATGGTTGTGATTTTTTGTTGCAAAATTTTGTTATCATGATTGCAATGGTGATAGTTTGAGTTTGGGAGGTTGAGATTATGAATGTTTGAAATCATTATGGGTTGGGAAGGAATGGTGAATATATGCTACTTAAAAATCAGAAGTTCGTAAGTTCATAATTGAGAATGTCTGTAATTGTGGTATTTGGAGAACATTAGTTATAGAGTCATGTACAATTTTGTATCATGAGCTCTAGCTCTTGTTCGTTTTTTTTTGTTTCTTTTATTTGCCAGTACACGGTTTTGTATGATATGTGATAAACTGATAATTGGATATGACAGTATATTATTTTGACCAATTATGGGGGAGCAGATGACATATATAGGCAAAATACCACCAGGTCGGTTGCATGTACCAGATTAGTTTGATTGAGGTGACAGCGAGTTTGCTATACTGAAACTATTTATAGTTTGGATTTATACAACAGTGTGTATCTGAATGCTGAAAGCTGTCCCTAGATTGTATTTCTAGAAACTTTTGGTGTTCTTGGTTGTTGAAATGCAGAATTGGAAGGAATGGTCCTATGCATAGAGATAGATGATAACAATGCCACTCTTCTTAGTAGTGTCACTGGTAGGCCTTTACTTCTATTGTTGTGTTGAAGTTATGATTCACTATTTGCTTATCAGATGCATATTGGCATTGCATAGATAAAATATTTAACTCCTTAGCAAGTTTTCCCAAGTCTATCGTTTAAACTTCCACTGTGTGTAGCTAGAGGTTTGATGTGAAAAGAAATCGAATGCAAAGCGGTTGAGTAGTTTAACCCTTGAAAGAGTGATTGCTTTTTACTATTTTTCGATCATCTTGATCACCCCTGAAAGAGAGATTGCTATTTATTTGTTGATCATATTAATAAACTGCTATGGAACTTAGAGGAGCCTATTTTCATGTATGACCTTTTGCTGGTTGCATCAAAATTGAAGTAGTTCATGGCATCATATTAGCCGGCCATCAATTGGGGGATGACTACTTAAATTTAAATTCATTGTCTAATATACAATACAACCGAATCAGTGACTATGTCCAACACCTAGTTGATATGCAATGGAGGTTGTCCACCTCTGTTTTCATCTAATTAAGCTGAGGGGCTCAGACTTTTTTATGCACAATGTAACTGTGAAGAAGCAGATCATGTCATCATGTTAGCTAGATAGTAGTCATAGTACTCATAGAAGTCTTTGGTCTGCCCATCATGAGTTGCATTATTTTCTTCCACTCCATTCTGTAAGAAGATTTCTATGATTCACCAGCTTAACTCCAAGGGACGAATAATATTGAATTATTGATTACACTCCAATGGACGAATAATAGCTGCTTTATCAGGGAATTTCCAATCTTAGAAGGAGCTTTCTAACGAAATATATTTGCTAATAGTGGATCAATACAGGCAACTAGAGACGCGAAAATTGTAATTTTGATGTTTCTCTTGCAGCTGGTGATAGATTTGAAGTTGATGTTGTCTTCATTTTTGCCGTTGCCGATCACTGTGGTTCCTTTCTTTGGCACGTGAAAGAGTGAAACGAATGCAATATAAACAATGAATCTCGTTATAATCAATTCCTCTGTTGGTTTTCAAAATTAGAGATTCAAATGGTAGCTATGACGATAGAACTAATCTTGTGCCAACCCAATCGTGGTTTTGTGTTGTGCCAACCCAATCGTGGTTTTGTGGTGTAGTTGTTTTTTTTTTTTTTGAGTGAATAAAAAAAAAAAAAAAAAATCTTGTGCCAACCTAATCTGGTCATGTCACCTAAAAACAACTTTAGCACTCTTTATTTTAACTTTTAGCTATTTTAAAGAGCGTGTTTAGTTTTTTTTGATATTTTCAGAGCTCCAGTAGACTAGTTAAAGTTTAGCTATTATGACTTTTAGTTATCTCGTTAGTTAAATATAGAGAGCGAGATGACTCAGATGAGACTAACTATAATTTAATACATTCATTGTAAGATATTTTACGTGATATATAAATATATTTAAACTATTTAATCTTTATTTGAAGAATAATGTTGATGTAATGCTAGCTAAAATAGAGAGCATTTATGCAGCCGCATTTCTAAAGTGACTAGCCAAAATGACATTTTAGCTAATTTGACTAAAATTTAATTTAAAAATGGTTAGCATTGCTAAAGATGCTCTAATCAATTCCTCAGTTGGTTGTCAAAATTGTAGATTGAACTGGTAACTGTGATAATGATCCCTTAATTTTTATTTATACTGCTACTCATAAATCTATATGAACCTTGTGCGCACGAGATCTATCAATTTCCATCATTTTACAATTAAAACACTTTACTCAAATACTGAGTCTAACTAAATACTCTCAATGTCTCACGTCACATGGCTAATTTTAGATATGTCGTCATATGATAGTTAATTTCGGAATTATACCATGTACTCACAGCTTTCTGTTTGCTGAGTTTTGAGAGCAAATATAGAAGAGAACTTTGTAATTGTCTACTTTAATTTCCTCTAATAACTCAATTTTTTAAGCTAGCCTCATACTATACTAAGTTGTCAACGAAGATTATGTCCCTGAAAATTTGAACAAAACATAGATGATTATATTCAATTGACCATGAAGTACGCGATCTTCATCGTCTATCTTTTCCCAGTATAAGGACTATTACCATCGCAAAGATGTGAAAGTTAAATAGCTTTTCAATATACATTACATGATTACATGCTATCGAGAATCGTATATGTAATGCCAACATTGTGAAAGTGCTAAGACTCATTTTGTTTGTTTATTCTTCTTTTCAATTTCTATATTGTGTTTTTCAGAAAATAAGAAAAAGAACAGACTCAATCTAATATGTGACTGGGGTTCAAGCTTTAGGACAAAACAAACGTTCAACTATCTCAAAATGAAAAGAAAGAAAAAAAAAAAAACGATTAAACGACGATACAATACATTTCTCGTGTAAACCAAGCAAGCTAATCTAGAGCTTGTTTTTATTGATTTGAAAGAGCTCCTCAAATGTAACCGAAATCCTGAACAGAGATAGATTGAAGACAATCAATTATAACAAATGTCATAATCCACATATGGCGACATCATCACCTGTTAATCTTGAATTACAAGAATGAAGAAACTACCATATCAGTACATGAGGCTCCTGGCCTGAACAATTAGGAGAAGCAGTTATTGAAAATTGCAACTGTCTTTCTGACTGCGCTCGAGAGGTGGCGGTCCTTCTCTCTGAACAACAACCTTGCAAATTATCATAACATGGGAAATGAATTACCTCTTCCACTGACAATTGATCATGAATGTTAGTATATATGTACTGTGTTATATGTTCTTCAGCATCTGTAGTGGGGATTCAAATTTTAGACTTATATCTGCGTCTGAACCAGAAGATTACTTAATTGGTGTGCACAAGTTCTTCTATAGTTCATCTTAGCTTTCTCTTAATTCTAAACATATGTTTTCACTTAGGCACAGAGAAGAAGAGGCCAAAGACAGCTATTTCTTATTCTTCAGTTTGTTTTCTGTTCCTCAAAATCACAATTGCAAAGTAAACCTGGAATAAACTGAAATGCTTAATTTCCTAATGAGCCTTGTTAAACTGAAATGCTTAATTTCCTATGCTAAAGAGTCTACTGACTTTTTCAAGTAACTGAAATAAAGCCACAAAGAGGATCAAATTTGAAACCCCTACATAAGAAGAACTGCAAAAGCACTAATAAAACGTGTGCACACTAAATTGCGAAGTAAGAATTCATTTAGGAATCTAAACAAACAGTTAAAGGTCATCCCCTGAAAGAAATTGCCGAGGCTAATGACAATGAACTAAGAAGAGGATAAACTGAGACAAGTAAAAGCACAGCATGGATTTGATAGATGAAATCGTTTCATATATATACATCAGCATCTCTAATTCTTTGTAAGCACCAACACACATAATATGCCCATACCTCAAACAGCATCTCTAGTTCTTCACCATTCGTCCATCACAATTTAATGAAAGACACCAAGCCTTACGCAACAGAAAAGCGCAAAACCATATTTTCAGCAGTCAATGAATTGCAGGAATCTGCTAGCAGTACTCTCTTGCATTAAATGCAACAGCCTCTCTCTCCAATCTTCTGGCACCACAATCGACTCCAATGAAGGACATCGAAGCGCTAGCCTTTCTAAAGTAGATCCTCTAAAATCATTAGGCATATAACCAATTAGTCTAAGGGATCGCAAGCATTTGTGACCTAAAAACGCATCAAAAGCAGCCATCTCTGTACCACCATCTAGACGAAGCACCTCCAAGTAAAGGCAATTCTCAGCAAGAGCTACAAAGGTTTTTTCTGTCAGTAAGAACACACATTCCAAGTTCAACTTCTTGAGGGTCCGAATTGCGGAGATTGCCTGTCCTCCAACATCAGTTATCTTCATACAGACACCCAAATCCAGCTCCTCCAAGACACACATCTTGCACAAAAGCGAGACCCCGACATCAGTGATCTCCATGTTGGCATTAAGGTTCAATTCCTTGATGGTTTTTGAGCAAGACCCATTTGCCAAAAATCCCAACCCGGCATCAGACACGGCGCATAGTTTCAACCTCAAAACGCGAACGGGACAACTAGAGGACCCAATTGCTTCAAGGGCTTGGTCCGAAACAAAAGACTCTTCCAAATCCAAATAAGTCAAGTTATGTGCTGCTGAAGTGATGGCCATAAATCCAACCATCCCAACCTTTCTCTCTATAACCACAATCTTGGACAATTTGGGACACCCATTTGCCAAAGCGCACAAACCTTCGTCCCCAACTTGCACAAGCACCCGCATTTGCTCAATTACTTGATCAGCAGAGATCCCTGATTCAAGGCCTTGCAGTGCGCGACCGCCTTGTGTCCCAATTTCCTCATCAATATTTATGGCCACAAGTTTGATGGCCTCCAGTTTGGGGCATGATTGGGCCAGCAAAGCGAGGTCGGCGTTGCTCATTCCTTTGGGTGTTTCGAATGTGTTCAAGTTTGGGTACCTAGAAAGTAGTTGAGGGAGATGATCGAGGTTAAGGACTCGGAGTGATGATCGGGTCAGACCCTCCATTAGCCGCCATCCCTTGCAGACCTGAGAGGCTGATTTTCTGTCGTCTGGATCGCTCACCCGGCTCAGGATTAGCCCTAGTTCGTCATCTCCAAGCAGAAATTCCTTGTTTCTCTTCTTTCTTTTTTGAGTCAGAATTTCCATGTTTCTCTATTCTCCACCTCTACACACTTGCCCTGAACCTTTCTACTCGATACATATGTACACCGCCTATGACTCTCAGTCTCTCTGGATTGGGCTTCTGTCCTTAACAGTTTCTTTTGGGCCCATGTGTTATTGGGCCGCTATATTTGGTCGAAATTTTCGAATGCTTTTACATCAAATGTAGCATTTCCAAATGCTGAAAGCGTCACTAGATTGTATTTTCTTAAATTTTTGATATTCTTGGTTGTTGAATGGCAGAATTGGAAGGAATGGTCCTATAGCTGAATATGGATAGATGGTAGGCCTTCACCTCTATTGTCTTTTTGAAGTTATGATTCAGTATCGGCTTATCAGATGCATATTGGCATTGCATAGATATATATATATATATATATATATA
>NC_020495.1:8889721-8902352 GCF_000184155.1 Fragaria vesca subsp. vesca | reverse complement strand
TTTTAAACTTCAACCCTGTAGTACTAGTCTTGTGTCTAGCTTACTAGCTAGAGATTTGATTATGTGAATAGAAGTTTACCCCTTGAAAGAGAGATTGCTATTTACTATTTGCCGATCATCTTAGTCGACTGCTGCATGTGAAACTTTGAACCTGTAGTTGGTAGTTGAGAACTACCTTCCCTGCCCATAGATCAGTCATGAAACTTGTAGACCAACATCCAGGCTACCTCGCCATGATGAAATATTATCTGTGCCACATCAGGAAGGTGTTCCTCCAAGCTCCACAAGAAGACACCATAATAATAGTTATGTATAGTTTGTCCCACATTGGAAATATGTAAAAGGAGGGAACCTTCTTTAGCTATAAAAGGAAGGGTTCCCATATGTAAAAACTCTCTCTAGCTGGCTGACTGAATCTCTCTCTCCCGATCCCAAAGGCCTATTGGCCATGATAGTTGATTGTAAAGTGGACGTAGCCATGTCCTCCAATGGCATGGTGAACCACTATATGTCCTTGTCTCGTGCCCATGTTGTTTATTGTTCATGTTCGTGTTCCACCGTGATTCTACATAGTTTCCGGGATTATACAGAAACATACATTTTGCGCTGTCTATGGGAATCAGTACAAAAAGTCTTGTTGCTCTGCCAACAGGCTCATGCATGAAGTCAGCACATGGTGTCCGATATGCAGGCCCAAGCTCGGCCCAACCATCAGGCGGAATTGCTTGACCCGCCCGGGAGCCCTTCATCACCGGGTCGTCTCCAAAAAAAAAACTACAATGACTCTGGGTCTATAGGCGAAACCCGGAGATGGCTCATCGGGACCCGGAGAGCTCTCCATGGTAGGATTGGCCTTGTCACCGAAGCTTCGCCAGTGACGATCTACTCCTTCCGCTGCCCGGTCATCTTCTTCTCCCGGTGGCTCCAATGGCAGCATTTGTAGATCCGCCCGGGATGACAGGTCGCCCGGAGAAATAGTTCATGTGAAAGAGGGGACTTGCCTAGCATTCAGTCTCCGGGTATCGGATTCCAAGTTTAAGCCAAGCAACTTCATGTTTCCGGTTGGCAGAGTTCATGAGGACACTCTGCGATCGGCTTCGATCAATCAAATCTGGTACGCATGGTGAGGTGAAGCTTCAAAGTCCGAAATCAAACACTGACCGGCACCCGCTGCTCTCAGTCATTCGACAACTGCTCGGTAAGCAAAAAAGAGAGACCTATCAGTGATCATCTCCGGGAACCTCCATCAAGCATCCATGTCTTGGCTCGATTCCCGCTTCCGACTCGGTTTTGGTCTGGACACCCGTCTTCCTACTCTGGGCACCCAAGTCTCTCTCTATCGGTGAATCATACCGGCCGGGGGGTAACTCTTCCAACAAGCATGCTTGTTCTATCTCACAGTAGCACGATGATCTTCGTCTGGATCGTTTCCCGCAGAATAACTGCTCTACCGGAAGTCTTTTTTTTTCTACCTAATTGGTCGTCCTAGCCTCCGGTAGCATCCTGACTGGTTCATGCATCTAGTGTCACCAAGTCCGACCCAATCCGGGATACGCTTCCCGACAGCTACCACCGACATCTCCTCTCGTTGATTTGTCTGGTGCACAGCTGAAAATTGCTATGGACACCCGGTATGAGAGGTATGGGGTGAAGAAGAAAGAAACTGGAGAAGTCAACAAATCTTGTAGGCAGCCCGACCGTGCCGGCGACAAGGATTCATCGTTCGAGACTTGGACATGCTTACCGAGAGGTTACGTGTAATATCCTAGATTTTCATATCAATTTTTCTTGTATTATTTCCATATTTAATGAAGGATTATTTATGAAAATTCTTACTTGGTTGTGTGAAATTGAAGTTTCGGGAGTTTATTTTAAGGTGCTTTGACTTTTAAGAGGCCAAAAGTTGACTTTATTTTTCGTAAGTTATCTTCAAAAACTCCCTTCTTGAAAGTTGTAGAGTTTGTCGATACGAGTTCGTAGACATGCGGCACGCCTGAAACAGATGTCGTGTGAGAAAGTTATGGTCAGAGGAAGTTAGTTTCCGGGTGTGGAAAGTGTTTAAGTAGAAAAATGTGTGTGGGTTATTTTGGAAACCCTAACACAAATCAGCTCTCTCTCTTCTCACTCTCCTCACTCACTTCACTCTCTTCTCTCTCTCCCTCTCCCGAACTTACCCGCACACCAAACTTCCGCCGGAGCTAGCTCAGCCGTCCGGCCACCATTTGGACCGCCACCGGTCCCGTTCGGCTCCCACAAGCGTCCTCTTCAAGGCTGGGCAGCTGTTGCTCGGTGTAGCATGCCGGAAACGAAGCTTTTGGCCGGCAAAGGGCGCTGCTGTGCCACCGGTCGGAACTGCCGTATACGGCGGCGACGAGGGGCATCCATAGGTGAGTTTTGATCTTCTCCTCCTCCTAGTAGTGTCTAGGCATAGATTGAATCAAGTTTTGAGGTTTTTGAGCCCGGATTTGTAGGTTTGAAGTTTGATTCCGGGTTAGGGTTTCGTGGCATTTTCCGGCCGGTTCCGGCCAAAATTGGTTGAAGCCTCATGTATAAAAGTTGTTCCTTTTGCTTCAAGCTTCAACTTTGCTGTTGAGAGTTTTCTCAAATTCAAAAGTTTATGGTGGCGCGTGGCAACGCGTCCGGCAGGGTTTGTGGCTTAATTTGCTGTGTTTTAGCTAGCTCTTGTTGTGGTGAGCTTGTTGAGATGTAGAATCTCTAGGTTGTGAGCAATGTTTGTATGTTAGGACTTTAAGTTTGTT
This sequence comes from Fragaria vesca subsp. vesca, assembly GCF_000184155.1. NCBI lineage: Eukaryota > Viridiplantae > Streptophyta > Magnoliopsida > Rosales > Rosaceae > Fragaria > Fragaria vesca. The sequence continues at coordinate 8,899,593 of NC_020495.1, read as the reverse complement.
ATTAGGCTTGGTTGAGGTTTGAGGATTAGAGGCAGCCATTTTGGGTCTCTAAGTTCGACGACTTTGGAAAGTTATCCTCCCTTGAACTAAGGGTTAGTTTAAGGGTATTGTGATAACCTATAGTATTTTAGTTACTAAGGTTTTAATTGTATTATTTTTAGGTGATTTGTGAAGTTGTGTTTTGGCTTGCTATTGTCGTCTTGTGGAATTTGCAGCGGGATATTTAGGTGAGTAAATCTCACTAAGGTTCACTTTTGAACCAAATGTTGTTATGGTCATGTGATGATGATGTTGGATTTAATAATATGCTTTTAATTGTTTTTAAAAATATATGAGTTTGATCGCCAACGGCTCATAGGTAAGATAAAACAAGTTTTCCTTATATGCTATTTTTGAGATTTATATGATCATAATTTTATTGATTATTGATAGATTATTCTTATGGAATATCTATATTTTGTTCAAGTAAATATATCAATGAGGAAAGATATAATTTATGATGTGATATTGTGTTGATGAAGATAATGATGTGATATTGTGTTGTTGAGGATAATGTTGTGATATTGTGATTGTTGGATAAATAGCCAAATCTGGTTCCCAGTATTTAATTGGGTGATTGGTTGCGGTTAAGATGCTATTTATCATTTTTGTGTTTGATATTAGACAGTCAAATCGGGTTCCAAGCCTTTGACCGGGGCTCTAGTCTGTCTGTTAGTGTAAGTCATGGGAGATACTGCATGGTATCTAGGACCTATGGGTACACCTTTTGTTGTTGTAGGTCATGAGGGGTATTTATTAATACCTGAGACTCATGGGTACATGTTAATTGAAAAAGTGTTGGATTTGTGGATTTAATTATTGATATAAATTGCTCTTGTGACATAATTTGTAATTGGAGGTTTTGGTGTTAATTTGAGAATTACTCATACGGGCTTTTTAGCTTATCGGGTTTGTTGTTTACAACCCGGTGCACCAATTCTTGGTGTAGGGGTTAGACCTGCAGGTGAGGATCAGCAAGGTTGAGGCGAAGACTTAGTGACAGGTTTTTTTTGTTGGGTTTTGTTGTACATTGTATATTTTTATATTTGGGGTAGACAACATTAAACTCATGTGAGCGTTTTCATTTTCTTGACTTTCAAGTTTATGTAAACAAGGAAATGTAATATTTAACTCAGTGTTGAGTTGTGTAACATTTACATTCCGCATTGAGTTTAGTTTTCCTTGAAATTTGTTTGAAACAGGTTTTGGGATTATATTATTTTAAGTTATATCATGCCAAAATTTTTAAAAATTATCCTTCAAAAATTCAAAAATTGGGGCATGACATTATGCATCCACTGACTCCACCTCTTCACTCATGATCATCAATTATCACTTCCCGTATGGCACCGAGTGGTGTAAAGAGTTAGCCATCGGGAGCAGAACTGACCAAAGGAAATATGAGTCATCGGGAGCCCGGAGGCTGTCACCCGGTATAAAAAGGGGAAAGAAAGATAGTGGGCAAAAAAAAAAGAAGAAAAAAAGTGGGATGGAAGAAAGAATGAAGCAGAGGAAAACCTACAAAATCCCAAGCAACATGATACTACCCTCCTGGCTCCTAACTTGGAAGTGTTAAGTCGAAGAAGTGTCCACAGTTCACACTTCCGGGTCTATTGGGTGCACCCATTCAACAGCTTACTACAAAGATAAGTCCTTTGTTTTATTATCTTTTATCAAAAGTTCAAAGTATGTTTCACGTATAAGTTTGTGAAAGTATACATGCTCGTGATAACACTATGGTATATGATATGAGTTTAGGGAAGTATGCATGCAGGTTATGACATCCTACTAGTATAACACCCATGCGGCACATATATCATTATTTATGTGTTATTGGCATTTGACCGAGAGATTGGCATTCTACCGAGAGATTGGCGTTTGATACTCAATATTACACAATTGCATGACCCATTGTGTTTTTCGACAATTATTATGGCTATAACAATACTTGGTTGGCCCCATATTGTGTTGATCAACTAAAGTATGTAGGCTGCTAATCGATCATTTGTTCATTGTGAAGGTATAATAATCCTCGCCCGGCTTAGTAAGTTTTGAGGCCGGGTTTCGGGAGGGACCTTTTTTTTTGTCTTATCAGCGAACTTAAATATTACGGTGTATATCAAGAAAAGCAAGACCCGGAACAAGCAAACCCCGTTCAACACACGTCCTGAGTATAGACTTGGGGGGACTGGGACCGGGTACCCGTTGATAAATGATTGGTCTATGAGCATTTTATATATCAAGTCCCCACTCAAGACGTGTCTTGAACGAGAACTTGGGAGGACTTGTAGTCGGTAGTTGAGAACTACCTTCCCCGCCCATAGACTAGTCATGAAACTTGTAGACCGACATCTAGACTACCTCGTCATGATGAAATATCATCTGTGCCACATCGGGAAGGTGTTCCTCCAAGCTCCACAAGAAGACACCAAAATAATAGTTATGTATAGTTTGTCCCACATTGGAAACATGTAAAAGAAGGAAACCTTCCTTAGCTATAAAAGGAAGGGTTCCCATATGTAGAAACTCTCTCTAGCTGGCTGACTGAATATCTCTCTCCCGATCCCAAAGGCCTATTGGCCATGATAGTTGATTGTAAAGTGGACGTAGCCATGTCCTCCGATGGCATGGTGAACCACTATATGTCCTTGTCTCGTGCCTATATTGTTTATTGTTCATGTTCGTGTTCCACCGTAATTCTACATAGTCTCCGGGATTATGCAGAAACAGTACCTATTTTCAAAGTTGAGACTAAAAATCCGATTGTGAAAGTTCAGTATGATGATATCATATGAGTTTGAACGGTTGGGGAGTGAGAGATACAGAGAACAAGGGAAGGTGGTGCGGATGAAAGTGAAGATGGAGAAACAAAATGGGCAAAATGGAGAGTTCGAGTGGACCTGAGGTCCAAATAATAAATTTGAAGATCTGGAATTAATTCTTGATACAAGATCTCCACATCATTTATTTGTAATAAAAAAGAAAATAGAAATCAAAGGTTGCATTATAATCTCCTCATTTATCAGGAACACGTATTGAGATGTATGAGGGAACAAAGCAATCATCACGTATTTAACAAAATCCAATTCATCAAATAACTTGACCAGAAGTTTTTACGATTACATATTTACATATCATAAAAGTTTCTCAGACTGTCTAGACTCGACATTACATAGCAGATATCACTAGTGTATTCATACCTTGTTCTTCAACTTAGGGGTGAATGCTCTCACAAGTTTTCCTTTCATTCTTGCATAGAACATCCTCAATCTGTGCCTCCGGGAATGGCAACGTCTCTTAGCAAAAATTCCAGGTCCATAAGTAGAAACACAAATCTCAGCAAGTAAAGGATATTGCATCCATACAAAAGAGGTGATTGGAATGCAAGCTAACACAATGATCGGAACAACGATCCATGGATATTTATCTTGGAGCATAAGCATAAGAGTAGTCGAAAACGCAACCATCATGGTGGCAATGGAGACAAATAAGGTCAAAAGCCCTACCATCATCTTTGTCGGCAGAGATGTAAGGAAATCTTCTTCTGCATAACGGGATGTCAAGATACCCAAAAACATCATTACTGAAGTTGTGGAAGAAAAAAGTGATAGAGCATCTGAAACTATGAAGACCATGAACAATTTCTCATCTAAAAACACTGGAAGGCCTGTACTACCATCATTTCCACCACCTACTGTAAATGCTACAGCGAACATCATGGTAATAATGAGAGCGCCCACAACTGTACAAGAAGTTGCTGTCTCTTTCATCGATCTTTCTCCATCTTTTACCAATTCTTTGTGATTCTTGGTAAATAGTTCACCTCCCGTTATGTTGTCTGCAAAGTTTACAAGCTCATGTTGACGAGGAGAAACCAAACTGCCCACCTCCTGCAATTTTAGTTTTTGTTAGTAAAAGTATAGTACAGTAGTGTGCTAATATTTACACAACACGACTGACATTAGCCAAAAAAAGAAGGAAGGGAAAATAAAATAGATACCATAATGAAGGAAAAACACTTTTTTTTATAAAAAAAATCTAACCTTGAACCATTGGAGTTCTCTATGCATTTGTAGAGCTGCGTCTCGAATATGACCAAACTGTATTGAAGGGGATAAACTCCCAACTACATGTAGCGGATTGTTCTGAAAGTAATCTGCGGAATCTCCCATCATATCTATGTATGACTCCTTCATGTGCTCACAAATAAAGTTATAAATTTTCTCTTGCCGACATTCGATCGCAAAACAAAAGAAGTTCCTGCCTCTTCTATCACAAATGTGCTCTGCATTTACATACTGATTTTGTATAACTAGAACATCAACGAACTCAACATGGCCAAGTTGTATGGCCCGGAAGATTGCTCTTTGCACCACACTATCATCCAATTGTTTAATACTACAATCTGTCACCTTAGACATAGCATGTAGAAGTCGAAGAACCCGATTATGGAACAATTTCATTTCATATATCCAATGGGATCCTGGGTAGACATTAGTGAAACAATAGTAACTATATCTTAAAATCAGCATCATCTTCTTTCTTCTTCTTCTTATTTTTCCGATGAATAGACAAGCAAAATACAAGAGTACCAAAGAAAGAAAGAAAAAATTGCGTACCGAATAGCTTAAGGAGAGCCTTAAAAAGTTCTTGGAAAAATCTTCGAACGGTATTGCAACAGGTCCAAAAGGCCATTGCTCGTCCAAGGGAAGTACCAAAGCGAGACAAATCTGAAGGTTCAATCCAGATAATAAAGCCACATTACAACTATAATACTGTAAGACAGGAAGTCTACACAACACATCAAATCCAAGCGTCAGGGATCCAGATTAACAAAGAGTCATGTGGCCTTTCAAAAAGAAAAAAAAGAAAAAGAAAGAGTCATGTGGAATAATAAAAACCATTTGGATATTTTGAACCAACATACTAGAGTGGAGTGTGCTCCGGAGTTGTGTAGACTTTATAGAAATGTTATACGTAGTTGAAACCTAAACTACGTATAACATTTCTATAAAGTCTGTGCATGGACTTTATATAATTTTGTTTCAGTTGTTTTAATTTCAGTTTCCCCTAATTTCACAATCCCTAGCCTCATATCTCTATATCTACTGCCTTGGCATTGATCTCTGTGTTCGTCGAAGCCCGCTTTCTCTCTCGGTTTAATTCTCGGATCAACGAGCTCTAGGTTCCGAACCCTCTGATGCTCAAGCCAAATTTAATCGTGCCATCTTCAATTCCGGCCTTCGCTTTTTGGTACGCTGATTTGTTTACAGTCTTCCGTCATCACTCTAGTGTGCCGTCGGAGGGGGTGATGTCAATGGTCTCTGGTCCCTTCCTTGCATCCTCCAAATCGCAGTCGTTTTTGTCCAATTTCAACGCATCCATTGTATGCTTCAATTTGAGAGCAGCTGGTAATTTCTTTCTGATTTAGGCATCTCTATCACTTGGAACATGAAATCTCTTTAAAATTCAATTGTTCTGTTTGCGTCGACATCAGTTTTCTAGTTTTATTTTCCTTATCAAGTTTGTTTACCGTCAACCAAAAGAAAAAGGTGACGAAGCAGTTTATTTTTCTTTTGTTTTGGACTGCTGAATTGGGTTGAGGAGTTGGGTTGCATAATTGATCTCTATGGCTTTGTGTGCTTGTGTTTATTTTTGGGAGATGGTTTCCTATGATCTAGTATTGAAGCCTAGCTATTGATAGTATGGATTTTGGAATGCTTTTTCTAGTAGTATTGCTGCATATGGTGGAAAGGACAGTAGAGCTATCTTTCAAATGATATGGTTTTGGAGGAAGCCATTCTAATGAGGACCCTTAAGTTGAGGACTAGTTCAGGACTTTTCGGCTCATCCCACTTTTTGATCTTATATTCACATCTTGACCGTTCAGTTTATAGGTATTTATGAGCAGATAATTTATGCAAATTTTCAGCCATATTGAAAATCGTTAAGACAGTCATAAGTGTGATTTACCAATTTACCAATCATGAACTTGAATGGTTCATGTTTGACAGATTTGGTTTGTCCATTAATTTGATCTAGTTTGTTACCTTAACGATCACCGATTTGGCTGAAAATTTATAGAGTTGATCTACACATATAAACCTAAAAATTGAAAGGATGAGATGCCAAGATGTGATCGAAAAATAGATCTTTTAAACCATAAAGCGAAAAGTTATCAACTAGTCCTCAACTTAAACTTAAAGGTCTTCACTAAAAGGGCTCCCTGGCTTTGGAATCGCATACTTTTGGGTTCTTATGGTTGCAACATAATTCTATTGTGTCTTCTACATCTAAATAGATTCAAGATGTCTATTACACATCTTTTAAGATAAACTAGCATCTTAACAAGCGTTTTGGTTTTCTGAAAAAAAATTAAAAAAATAAATAGAGATGTAATGGGGCAACTTTGTAAATAAATATTTAGTTAAATAAAAATACAAAATATAATAAATAAATCATATTACGTTGTTAAACATTGTCTACTATTTTCAAGTTCTGAACATTTTACAGTATGAGTGGCTTGGAAGTTCAATTTTTTGGTGGAGCTTTGACACCGAAACATGGGTTGAGATTTGTAAGGAGAGCGCCACTCTCACTCGAAAACTTAGAAAGCCCCGCCTTTGTATCTATGCCTATCTGACTGCGCCTCAGCGCTGGTGACGGCGTTTGGCCTCGCCTGTGCTCGAGTAGTGCGGCCGGATGGGAGTTGATTGGTTATTCTTAAGCTGGGAGGCAACGGTCGGGATCTGTTTTTCGCTTGCAGCTTGATGGAGTGATTGGGTTGTGGTGGAGGTAAAGGCAAAAGCGACTGACTCGGCTGGGATCAGGGGTGTAGTTCGGCGTCTGGTCCGAGTGGTGTTGATGGGTGGTGGTTGTTGGCTTGTTTGACGGCTACGCTCGATGGTTTCTATTCAGATCTGGTTGTTGAACTTCGATTGGAGACTAGTTCGGGGTGGGATCATCCACGGTTGAGGTCGGCTTTGTTGGCGACGGAGACGAGAAGGTGGTGTTGTCCGGAGCCGGTGGTGGGGCAACGGTTGCGGTGGCTGGGTGGGGGCCGAAAGGGATGGACTTGGTGCCAGACCTGTATTTTGGGCTTGGGTGCAGCTTGTAGGCTCGATTTGGGCTAGATGTCAGCAAGGAGACTAGGTTAGGTTCACTTGTTGGGCCTGGGCTTTGTTTTCTGTTTTAATTTATGTTTTAGTAGTCAGACTACGGCTGCTTGCAGGTCTACAACATTTTCTTAGTTATTGGGCTTTAATATTTAATTAGGTTTTTTGATGCTCTGGGTTGACCCCTCTGCGCAGGATGAAACTGAAAATGATCAATAATGATGGGTTGCGGACTTGTTAGTTACTTGGTTCTTTTGCTACCAAGGCGTTATTGATCATAGTGCATATTCTAGGGTTTACAACATTAATATGACTTATGTTACATAGGTTGTTTTGCATATCTCCTTATTTACGTTGCTTTTGCAGGTATGTTATGTTTATGTTGTACTTCTAGAGTTTTTGATCAATAAAATGACTTAGCAGCATTCTTCAAAGATTAAAAAAAAGTCTATTACACCTATCATTTTCTCTTTTTAATTTAATTTAGAGAAAAATTCAGCATTCGGTGCCTAAACTTTAGTGACAATGACGAGTTGATACTATACTTACAAAACTACCAATATAATACCCAAAAACTTCTATTAGCAACAACGTGATACCTCAGTCATTTTCTATGACAGTTCGTGAAATTAAACATGTGACAAACACGTGGAGATAAAAAAAAAAAAAAGAAAAAAAAAAGACAAATCTACCCTTTTTTGTTAATTCAATTTTTATTTTATTTTTGTTTTCATTCTCAGTCTTTCATTTTAAGTTCATTTTGCATGTGAAAATCCTCAAAAACTGGAAACTAGAATATCGACCAGAGCTACTGAGCTAGATCCTTTTCTTCGTCGTCTGCGTTGGCCCTAGGGTTGGCCTTTCGGTAAATCGTCACTGAAAGAAGTCATCCCACCGTACAGTGGTGGTCAGACAACGCCGCGTTGCACCCAGCCACCCACTGGCCAAACGTCATCTCGTCATTCTGAAGGTGGAAAATGTAACATAGTCGATGTTGAATCAACATATACCCTTTTCTTGGTTTTAATTTTATAACAAAATGAAATGAAATGAAAACAAAAACAAATAAGATAGTATATAGGAGAGATAATTAGAAATGATGAGACATATCTCTTAAATAAAAATAAAAATTAATTCACTATACGGTGTCACTTCTTAATATCATCAAACCTGACTCTGTTACATCCATTTGATTCCTTTCATGAGTTTCATCAATTTTTGGTGTCTGAACATCTATGCAGGCATCCAGTGGCGGAGCTAGGATTTCAAGATTGGGGGGGGGGTCCAAAGTAAAAAGCTCAAGAACAAATATTTTTTCCAGTAAATTTACCATGAAAAAGAAGATAAATGGAAAATAAATATAACAAATATGATATTATGATTAGATAACACAAAATTAAACCTGTCAAATGTTTGAGTTTGACCTAATAAATATTAATATTTGAACGAAATCAGATTTGGCTATAATATAGGGGGGTTCATTAACAAAATTAGGGGTAAATTTGCTATAACTAAACCACCCAATTAAAGGTAATTAAGACAATTAAAAAACCCAACCGGGTCCGGACCCTCCCGGGCCGTAATGTAGCTCCGCCACTGCAGGCATCAAAACCGGTAAAATCATCATCCTTTGTATGTATACCTATATATGAAGAAGGGGCACAAACCAATCGGTTAATAGCTTGAACTATCCAAAAGTAAAAGTTTTGAATGAAATGACGTTTTGTTGTATCTGCATATAATTTTTTTGTAAGTTTTTATAAAATATGAAATGAAAAAAATAAGTAGACATATGGGATGATATACATGCAAGAAATAAGTAGAAACGATGAGACATTTCGCTTAAAGAAATTACAATGACACTTCTTTATATCAACAAACCTGGCTCAATCAAATCCATTTGATTCCCTTCATCAATTTCTGGTATCTAAACTTCTACGGAAGCATCAAAACCAGCGAAATCGTCCTCTATATGTATACCTATGAAAAAAGGACCGATCAATACACTACTACAAATTTGTCAACACACAATGGTGGAACTATAGGTTTTTCGTTGTATATCTCGGGCTTGTCTGATTGAATCTTCAGACAAGTGTGAAAATCACCGTTGTGGGATCATATTTTGCTCAACAGTTCAATACTTTCGTTGTATAAGTCGCTGCGCAGATCGATGCCATGCGCGGCATGCGCGGCATCGACAAGTCCACTCAGACAACAAACAATATAACATTCTCGTTGTATTTTTACCCCTTTTAGACAACTGTTGGTTTTCATTTCCTCCGTTGTGTGTTTTTCAGTAAGCTACAACGGTTTATTCCCTATCTTTACTGTTGTGTGACGTTGAATAACCTACAACTGAAATATTTGGACCGTTGTATCACACAATAGATATAGCATTCTGCTTTCTTGTTTGATGAGAATCATACAACAGTTGTATTTTCATGTGGACAGACTCTGTTGTCCAAGTTTTACACACACAAGCATCACAAAAGAAACTGCTGCACAAATTGACTGATACCATAAAATATTGCATTTCAGCTTCCATATATATCATTCAAGCTTCCACAAACAACATTACAGCTGAATAATAAACTGAAAACAAGCAACTAGTTAAGCTCCTAGATAGTCTTACATGTTCAAAAGCATTCCAACATGAGAAATGCNCAAAGTACGTACTCGTCCATATAGATNTTCCGAATATATAGAAACACCAAGTTC
>NC_020495.1:8885424-8889701 GCF_000184155.1 Fragaria vesca subsp. vesca | reverse complement strand
TCTTAAGGTTCATTCCAGAATTTGAATCACGTGAAAACTATTTTTCTAGATTAAGTTATGGTTTCTTAAAGTTTAGGGTCTATATCAGTAAATTCTGAGATTTGAACCAGTTGGCTTCTTTTCGAAAACTGTACAAATTGGTTCGTTATATGAGTTTAGTGTCTTCATGAAAGTTATAGATGACATCTTAAAGATCATTTGAGAGTTGGGATCTCTCAAAAATAATTTTTCTACAATTAGTTATGAATTTTAAAAGTTAGACGGGACGGGACGGGACGGGCCTGACGGGACTCAAAATTTCAATCTCGCGTCCCGTCCCATTGTTTCACTAATGGGACGGGACGGGACGGGACCGGTGTTTTTAGTTTCAAATCCCGCCGGGATCGGGACGGGACCGGGATTTACGGGATTTGTGCCCAGCCCTAACTGATATCATAAAACATTGGATTTCAACTTCCATATATATCATTCAAGCTTCCACAAACAACATTACAGCTGAATAATAAACTGAAAACAAGCAACTAGTTAAGCTCCTAGATAGTCTTACATGTTCAAAAGCATTCCAACATGAAAAATGCACAAAGTACGTACTCGTACCATATAGCTGTTCCGAATATATAGAAATACCAAGTTCAAAAGCAAAGTACTACCACATACATATAGAAAGCACCAGGTTCACCAAAACAGACCAAATCATGCACCTTACAAGTATTTGCTGATGATGAACTTTGCCCACTCATTCCTTAACACATCCAAATCATCTTGGGTGTAGACAAGTTTGTTTCTCCTGTCCCACTGAAAAACATAATGTTAAAGTTAGACATGAATATGACATTATCCTGAAAATCTGATTCCCAACACAAACACAAATAATAGTTGATTGTACCTTTGTCACAAAAGAGTGATCCTGATCATGTATGATAGCTCGCATGAACCGCATGACATAAAAGCCGCACTGAATGTGGTCGGGTTGGTGAGGAACACCCTAGAAGCAGAAAATCAATTTATATTCATACTTGAACAGTTAGCCTGATACCAGGTGGTGGAAGTATTTTGTATATAAACTACATCTTTTGGCTGTGTATATCATGAAACAGATTCAGCCTTTTTATCTTATCAAATTCAGCAAGTGTTTCTTTAGTTTTGACTACAACTGATTTTGAAACTATGCTCAAGTTTCTTAAATGTTCAATTTGATAATATCAAGCTCTTGAAAGCAACCAAAGTGTTTATGAAAATGTTTATCTTATACAGATTACACACCTTTAGCAAATATAGTACAAGTGTTCAGTTTTACTTACTATCTCAATATCTTGGGCTCACTATACATGCTACCCTTCAACTAGATAAGAGCTTTGTGGCTTTTCTCTTGCGTTTGAAATATTTCTTTCAGTTTTTCAAGGTTGTTAAAAAAAAAAAAAAATTACCTATAACTGATTTTCAATTTTCAAATTCCACCACCATTGTCATACCCTAATCCAAGTACGTACACTTGATAAGAAACAATCCAGAAATCCAACAAATTAAAGCAATATTTACATACCCCAAGGTTCTTCCAAGAAACTGCATTTAGGCTTGGCTTGCCCTTTTCTGTATTATACTTGGCTATTGCACTAAAACATAAACCAAACACAATGAGACTGCATCATGAAAAGCTGAACCAGAAGAAAACATTATTCCATAAATCTCGGTGCATGCATATATAGTTTTGTTACAAGTTACCTATTGATAACAGACTTCCATTCTGCCGAGGCTATAGGTAACCACCTCTTCAGGGGATCCATGTAATACACATTTTCTTTTTCCGGCTCCACAACAGTAAGCACCCAATGCTGACTGTATGACAAAGTTACCAGATTTTGATCAAATAAGGCTCATGAATAAAATAAAAAAATAAAAAATACTCTGAGTTATAGCCACTTACTCTGAGTTATATGGCACCATGAAAAGCTGTCCAGGTTTTGAGGTTATGAACCTAGCACAGAAGTGTTCAGCCTTACTCCTTACTGTTCTACAACTTTCTCCAACCATAGCAGGGTCAACAAAGGCAATCATATCCAGCATTTTGGTGTTTTTCAGGACATCATATAGGTACCTAAAAACCCAATATAACATCCAGATTCTAATCAGCAACCAAATTCACATGGATACACCAAGAATAGTCCATTTGACAGCAAATATTACCTTTGATATGCCACTATGCAGTTCCCAATGATCTCTGTCATGCTTGCCATTCTGTGCAAATCAGAATCAAATATCCATGATTTCCGAGTGTATCCAAACACCTCAGGCTCAATAAAAAACTCAAGACTCTTATCATTTTTGAGCTCATCTGCACCCCACATGCACAACATCTTCAACTGGATTGGTGCATTAAGTGCATCTGCCTTCAGGTCAATAATCTCGACAGGTACCCCTCTCTTTTCCCTCTTCTTCTGAGGTTGCTACACATAAACAGACAATATATAAGGTTTTCTAATCTTGCAATGACATAAACTTGTACCCTTTTTCAACCTACCTTATGAAATACTGGATTACAATTCTAATAATACTTACCTCCAATGGTGAGACAGGTGTATAGATAACAAGATGGTCCGGCCAAGCTATCCAACTCCCCATGGCTTGTCTAACAGTTTTTATATCATCGCCCACAGGAAATGGAACTTTGGCGTACTCCTGCTTTGCTATCTCTATCGAGACACGTACATTTTGGTCCCCTAATGGATAACCATGACAAAGTTCATCTGGGTCATCAGTTTTCATTGTTGTGTGTAGCTACAATGTTATCAAGTGAACCTAATGCCAACATCACCGGAACTTCCTCACAAGTTACCTGAGAGATGTAGTAATAACAGAATTTACATGTTAAACAGTAATGCTTTGCTATATATCTTACTCAAGGAATAAAAAAGTTTAGGCAACAATATTTGATACCTTTGGTCGTTTAATTTGCGTATCAGCATCACTGGTTTTCAGAAGTACATCTTCCTCGGCTGCCTTGCAATCAGTCTCTGCTATCTCCTGACTAAACACTTCTTCAGGTTGCGTAAACTTGGGTTCGCACCGCCTCCTCTTGTTTGAAGTTTTCTTTTTAGCAACTTCGTTCACCTCTATTGCTTCAAGACACTTGAAAATTAAGGTTGACTTCACCCCAGGTTCGTCATTCCCTTCCACTTGGCCATTCACTTCGACTTGGCCTTTGATATTCTTCCCAGTGACTTCTTCAATTTCAGCTTGTGCATTGGGGGCTTGCACTTGGTCATGCATATCATTTTCAAAGAGATCAGCGGTGTTTGAACAGCTAGCTTGCCCAGAAACAGGTGGGATGGGCTTCTCTAGTCCAACTGGACTACTACCTGCTTGTCCCCCATTACAATTAACTGGAACAAACTGTGACTTGTAAGTTTCAAACTTCATGGCCCAAAATGCATTGTTTTCTTCAATTGTTTTCTTCCTTGTCTCTTCTATGATCATTGTCGTTTGCTCAGCCAATACTTTTTTCAGGCTGATTTTAATCGTTTCTTCTATGCTTTGTCTGCTGGTACGTCTAGGGAGGTGAAAGGTGGTTGTTGGGTTGACAAAGCCGGCAACCCCTCGCACTCGGCCACCATGCTCCTTCCCCAAAGCCTTCTCCAAGACATCATTATACCCACTTAGGCTAGTTTCTCCAGTAGAAACCTTCTCCTTCAACTCAATCTGTTCACAAAATTAAAATTTAGCATCACAATTAAAATGTGTTGCTGCAAACTTCATTAAAATTTAGCATGACAATTGAAATCTGTCCACAATGAACTTTAGTAAAATGCATGCACTCACCAAGTACACACCACTGTTTTGTGTCGATCAGACATCATCTTTCCCCTTTGTGGTATATAGAGTTCCACTTATTTTATAGCCATTGTAACTAAGAACTTCATTGCTCGACTTATCTGAAAGCCATCTCACAATTTCAGGGATGTTAGCAGTTGATTCACTCATTTGGTCAGCAACCTACAATATCATAACACATTAACAATTAATTAAGATACAACTTTAGATTACAAGTTTATATGTAAAAATAACAAATCACTTGTTTGGAACTTGCCTTCTGTTTCACCCAGTCAGCAAATGTCTTGTTTTGCTTGTCCGTGAGCCACTTTTGATCCTTGCGGAATCTTGGAAACTCTTGTTTCAAGAACTCCAAGTGCTCACTGCAATTACCAACAAAAGAGAGGCAGTGAATTAAAATTAGTGTTTCCTTGCAAAAACNGTAACATAAACCACATACATTAGGTAAA
>NC_020495.1:8882507-8885404 GCF_000184155.1 Fragaria vesca subsp. vesca | reverse complement strand
TTACGTACATACCCCAACGGTTCTTCCAAGCAACTGCATTTAGGCTTGGCCTGCCCTTTTCTGTTATTATACTTGGCTATTGCNCTAAAACATAACCAAACACAATGAGACTGCATCATGAAAAGCTGAACCAGAGAAAACATTATTCCATAAATCTCGGTGCATGCATATATAGTTTTGTTACAAGTTACCTGTTGATAACAGACTTCCATTCTGCCGAGGCTATAGGTAACCGCCTCCTCAGAGGATCCATGTAATACACCTTTTCTTTTTCCGGCTCCACAACAGTAAGCACCCAATGCTGACTGTATGACAAAGTTACTAGATTTTGATCAAATAAGGCTCATGAATAAAATAAAAAAATAAAAAATACTCTGAGTTATAGCCACTTACTCTGAGTTATATGGCACCATGAAAAGCTGTCCAGGTTTTGAGGTTATGAACCTAACACATAAGTGTTCAGCCTTACTCCTTACTGTTCCACAGCTTTCTCCAACCATAGCAGGGTCAACAAAGGCAATCATATCCAGCATTTTGGTGTTTTTCAGGACATCATACAGGTACCTAAAAACCCAATATAACATCCAGATTCTAATCAGCAACTAAATTCACATGGATACACCAAGAATAGTCCATTTGACAGCAAATATTACCTTTGATATGCCACTATGCAGTTCCCAGTGATCTCTGTCATGCTTGCCATTCTGTGCAAATCAGAATCAAATATCCATGATTTCCGAGTGTATCCAAACACCTCAGGCTCAATAAAAAACTCAAGACTCTTATAATTTTTGAGCTCATCTACACCTCACATGCACAACATCTTCAACTGGATTGGTGCATTAAGTGCATCTGCCTTCAGGTCAATAATCTCGACAGGTACCCCTCTCTTTTCCCTCTTCTTCTGAGGTTGCTACACATAAACAGACAATATATAAGGTTTTCTAATCTTGCAATGACATAAACTTGTACCTTTTTTCAACCTACCTTATGAAATACTGGATTACAATTCTAATAATACTTACCTCCAATGGTGAGACAGGTGTATAGATAACAAGATGGTCCGGCCATGCTATCCAACTCCCCATGGCTTGTCTAACAGTTTTTATATCATCGCCCACAGGAAATGGAACTTTGGCGTACTCCTGCTTTGCTATCTCTATCGAGACACGTACATTTTGGTCCCCTAATGGATAACCATGACAAAGTTCATCTGGGTCATCAGTTTTCATTGCTGTGCCTGTAGCTACAATGTTATCAAGTGAACCTAATGCCAACATCACCGGAACTTCCTCACAAGTTACCTGAGAGATGTAGTGATAACAGAATTTACATGTTAAACAGTAATGCTTTGCTATATATCTTACTCAAGGAATAAAAAAGTTTAGGCAACAATATTTGATACCTTTGGTCGTTTAATTTGCGTATCAGCATCATTGGTTTTCAGAAGTACATCTTCCTCGGCTGCCTTGCAATCAGTCTCTGCTATCTCCTGACCAAACACTTCTTCAGGTTGCGTAAACTTGGGTTCGCACCGCCTCCTCTTGTTTAAAGTTTTCTTTTTAGCAACTTCATTCACCTCCATTGCTTCAAGACACTTGAAAATTAAGGTTGACTTCACCCCAGGTTCGTCATTCCCTTCCACTTGGCCATTCACTTCGACTTGGCCTTTGATATTCTTCCCAGTGACTTCTTCAATTTCAGCTTGTGCATTGGGGGCTTGCACTTGGTCATGCATATCATTTTCAAAGAGATCAGCGGTGTTTGAACAGCTAGCTTGCCCAGAAACAGGTGGGATGGGCTTCTCTAGTCCAACTGGACTACTACCTGCTTGTCCCCCATTACCATTAACTGGAACAAACTGTGACTTGTAAGTTTCAAACTTCATGCCCAAAATGCATTGTTTTCTTCCTTGTCTCTTCTATGATCTTTGCCGTTTTCTCAGCCAGTACTTTTTCCAGGCTGATTTTAATCGTTTCTTCTATGCTTTGTCTGCTGGTACGTCTAGGGAGGTGAAAGTAGGTTGTTGGGTTGACAAAGCCGGCAACCCCTCGCACTCGGCCACCATGCTCCTTCCCCAAAGCCTTCTCCAAGACATCATTATACCCACTTAGGCTAGTTTCTCCAGTAGAAACCTTCTCCTTCAACTCAATCTGTTCACAAAATTAAAATTTAGCATCACAATTAAAATGTGTTGCTGCAAACTTCATTAAAATTTAGCATGACAATTGAAATCTGTCCACAATGAACTTTAGTAAAATGCATGCACTCACGATCTCTTCAGCCTTCTTTTGTGTTTCTTCATCTGCAAATTTGCCCTCCTTTGTAACACGTGCAGCAATCCATGTCTCACACCTGTCGTACAGCTCATCTTCATCCGTTATTGTTGAAGCCTCTTCCTGGCATTTATAAGCACTTGTTACCAAAACGTCATAATTAAATTTTCTCCTAGCATTCAGATCAACCATTTCATTTTACATAATATAAACAAATATGCTAGACTTACCGGCTCAGCTTGTGCCGGCTCGGCTTTTGCCTTCAACTCTGCCACCAGCCCAACGTAGCCTTTGCGGGACAGTCGGTGGGGATACTTGTTCATCCTGCGGCGTGCCTGTTGAGTCTTACGCAATTCCTGATCAAGTAAACATAGGCACTGATGAGGGACCCTGGTAATAAAACACTTGATTAGTAATTAATAACACTGTTCGCTTAACTACTTACAAGAAATGCCAGCTTAGTCCGCTCAGTCACAAATTGCGTCCAATGATCTGCATTGATGAACTTGTAGTCTTGTGGAGGATACTTCAGCATTTCTGGCTTATCCAAGTTAAGGCACAATGTATACATTTGTCAGACGAGACTTGAATTCTCTCCATCTTGCAGCAGCTGATTGCATT
>NC_020495.1:8880328-8881709 GCF_000184155.1 Fragaria vesca subsp. vesca | reverse complement strand
TTGATCTAGGCAATCATTTGCTACTCTCCCTCGACGACTATATCCTCCTCTCCAGCTCGCATGTATCCCAATTCTTCCTCATCAGATAAGCTACCGCTTAACTCAATAGACGGCATCAACACTGTGATGGGCTGGTGAATAATTCCATTGTCTGTAACCACATCTTCAACCTCAAAATCACTGTAGTCTCTTTTTGTGAGCCTTACAACTACTGACCATTGTGGATCAGCAGGGTCTTGAATATAGAAGATCTTCTCAACGCACTTTCCCAACACAAATGTGTCATTAAAATGACCTTTCTTATTCAGGTTCGCCAATGTGAACCCAAGCTCATCTACTACAACACCCCTTCCATTATCGTCCCAATCACACTTAAAAATTGGGATCCTAAACTTCTCATAGTCAAGCTCCCATATTTCGGTAATTACACAATAGAAACTCATCTCATCTATGATCATCCTTTTATCCCTAGCACTAGCTACTTGTGGCGTATCAGCAACCAAGTACACACCACTGTTTTGTGTCGATCGGACATCATCTTTCCCCTTTGTGGTATATAGAGTTCCGCTTATTTTATAGCCACTGTAACTGAGAACTTCATTGCTCGGCTTATCTGAAAGCCATCTCACAATTTCAGGGATGTCAGCAGTTGATTCACTCATTTGGTCAGCAACCTACAATATCATAACACATTAACAATTAATTAAGATACAACTTTAGATTACAAGTTTATATGTAAAAATAACAAATCACTTGTTTGGAACTTGCCTTTTGTTTCACCCAGTCAGCAAATGTCTTGTTTTGCTTGTCCGTGAGCCACTTTTGATCCTTGCGGAATCTTGGAAACTCTTGTTTCAAGAACTCCAAGTGCTCACTGCAGTTACCAACAAAAGAGAGGCAATGAATTAAAATTAGTGTTTCCTTGCAAAAACAGTAACATAAACCACATACATTAGGTAAAGGGATAATAGAACTTACTCAAAGTAGCTTCTGAATTCATTTGTGTTTTGAAGGATACATAAGTGAGCTTGGTCAAATAGGTTGCCGTAAACACTAACAACATGAGCACCAAAGGCAGGCCTGTCCACAGTGTCACGAGCAGATGGGATTCCAGCAGTCTTGTCTTCCAATAAGAGTTCTGCTAAAAATTCAACCGCTTCTTCAGCAATATAATTCTCAGCCATGCAACCTTCAGGCCTAGCTCGATTTCGAACATATCCCTTACAAACCTTCATGTACCTCTCGAATGGATACATCCATCAATAGCAAACTGGTCCACATAACTCCACCTCTCTCACTAGGTGGAGTGTTAAATGAACCATTATAGTGAAAAATGATGGCGGAAAGTACTTTTCCAGCTCACACAAGGTTTCAGCAATAT
>NC_020495.1:8873737-8875893 GCF_000184155.1 Fragaria vesca subsp. vesca | reverse complement strand
TTAAACACTCAAATAGGGCTACTACGCTTACGTCCAACGCTCACGTCACACCATAATGCGGCTATATGCTACGTCATTAAGGTGGACAGACACATATGGCTAGCTAGCATTTTATATACATACTCTCTCATAAATACATATTTATATCCACCGAAAATCCCATTATTTCGGTAACTCTCCAAGAGAAATAAAAATCGTCAAATTAAAATGACGTTAAAATATTCCGCAACATTAATTGTTCAACCATGAACTATAGCATGCATTTATTTAAAATAAACGTCCACTCACAAATTAGGCCTAAGCCTGATGTCGATCTGGGGCCTCGTCTGCTCGAGCCTCCTCACGTCCTGTTCCAAATATAAAATTAATTTCCCAACCAATAATCCAATATTTAATCAAAATAGGCAAAATTACCCGAGAGCCATAATTACTCTCATCATTGCCTAACTTCGATATTCTTTAATCGGAACGATCCGAACTTAAATATCATACTCAACAGTCGTAGATACAACCTCCCCAAAATACGACTTAAATCCTACGGCCGGATTCTACATTAATTAACCGCCAAAAATACCAAACTTCAGAAATTCACAAACCTATCCAAATCTCATCCAAAAATTCCATAAATCACATCAATATACTCCTCTTAATATTCCACACTTAAAACCCCAAAAATCTCCTAACCGGCAGCGGCGGCCGGAGGCCAATTCCGGCGACCTCCAAAACCTATGAAATTTTGACAGAATAATCTCCTCATCATGCTCTACAACTTTCCTGATCAATACATCACCCAATTCCAAGCCTAACTAGGCTAATCGAACAAAAACATCCTAAAAGCCCTAGAAATTTCAACTCCACATTTCTCCTTACCTAGCTCAAGAGGGAGTGAGCTGATTGGAGGGGTTGCTGCACAGGAGGAGGGCTACAAAACCGTACCAAGCTTGCCCGGATTGGTGGCCGGAGGAGGGAGTTCCGGCGAAATGCTTCCCGGCATTTCCGGCGGGTTTCCTCCTCTTCCGGCGGGTTAGAGGCTCGGGGGCTAGGCCGGGGAGGGAGAGGAGGAGATGGGGGTCCGAACTGGGGTGGAGCGGCGGCCGGTGGCTGGCCGGACGGCGGCAGACGTGGGCTGGGCGATCCGGCAGGGGAGAAGACTCGGGGGGAAGGAGAAAACGGGAGAGAGGGAGAAGAGAAAAAAGAGGGAGATGGGTTTGGGCCTCTCCAAACCGGTCCAATACTCATATATCAACTCACTCCAAAATAAAACACCCCGAAAAAAATAATACCCGAATAAAAATTACCTTTTACTAGCTAAAATTTACTATTTTTACAGTCGTCATATTTTCCTCATACGAATAATCCTCCGCACATAATCGTCCCCGAAACCCCTCTAGGGACCAATTAAACTATTAACTCAATGATCGAGACGGTAAAATTCTTATTATAATCAGGCTAGTAAATAAGGTAAAAATATAAGGGTCGGGATGTGACAGTGTGTGTGTGTGTGTATGTTCAGTAAATGTAAGAAGATATCTTGAACAATGTTTGAAATGAATCTTATATCTATGAGTATCCATTATCAAACCTTATGTGTTTAACAAAGGAACATTAGAAACATATTTTCATATTGTGTTCTGAAAGGAATCAACCAATTAAAAGAATCTATAAATTACCCTCAAGAACCTATTTACGTATGACATCAAGTTCCACTGCTATCGGGTTATTAAAATCCTGGTATAGCACCAAGTTCGAAACTTTTATAGCACCAACCTAATCTATTTTCTTCTCCTGTACAGTTATACCTATAGAATCCTGGAAACTAGGTCCAGCAACCCTCATTTCACTTTAAACCCTCAATTCACCAACCCAAGATTGTCCACAGGAGTGAGCCACTTCATATCCATAAAGTAAAATTTATCCAAACCTAGTAGATTTCAATTGACTTTGTCTATAATGATAACTTGCTCACCATATAAGAAAATGATACACAGGTCACATAATCTTGAGGAACAAAAACCCATGGTATCAGCCTCACCTTCTCTGTTTTCAACTCTTCAATTTGGGGCTCTGGTTTGCACTGCAACTTCCTATTCCTCTGTCTTCGACCACAGTTTTGATTTTCAACTGCAACAAAGGAAGCAATCGCATCAGAAATCAAA
>NC_020495.1:8856444-8873557 GCF_000184155.1 Fragaria vesca subsp. vesca | reverse complement strand
GGGCTGAAATATAGGAGGGAAAGGGTTGGGACATTGATGTTTCGGACACATGCCAAAAGTTGGCATTCATTTCAACAGATAATCACACAACGTAACAACTATAAACATGGTCTGATGGCCGAAATTTTAGAGCCAAAAAGACTTTGGCATGCCGCCAGATTTTCCAGTCACACAACAGAATGTTTTAAACTGTTGTATATATTTTCTAAACTTGCAATTGTAACAACATCATACAACAAAGAAATAAAAGTCTATTATCCAAACATTTTGCATCTTGCACGACTTTCAATTTGGTGATGGGGGGAATCATTCCGCCAAAATTTTCATAAATCATACAAGAGAAAATTAGCATCATTGTTGTGTTTTGAACTCTTGAAATATAACCTGACAATTTCGTGTCATCAGACAACAAAACTTTGTAACTTTGCGTTGTATATAACAGTTCACTTCATCAGACAATTGTAGGGAACCCTAAAAGGTTGTCTGATGAGTGTTGTCTGATAACGTTTTTGTAGTAGTGATAGATTGAGATATCTCAAAAGGTAATGTTTGAAGATTCTTTAAAATAAAGTTGTGTATGTGATCCATTACTGAATTGATAAATCAAATAGACTTGGTTCCATATAGAGGTAGAGTAGTTTAATTTTTAAACAGATCTATCGCTATGTGGAGCCAGTTATGTTGATACACCATACAACAAACCAATTTTTAAATCCCTTGAAAAATCATTTCAAAGAAATTTTTTTTTTTAATAAAGTAAAAAAGCTTTTAGTAAATGCAATTTTGCAATAATGAATTGATGTATATGGAGAATTAATAGTTCCAAAAGTAATAGTAGAGTAAAAGAAAAGTGTTGTACAATGATATATCCATCGTTGCCAGAAACTTAGCGGTGCTCCACTCAAGAATGCATAGCGCATGTTGGCTAAAAAGTTTAAGGGGTAATTTCCAACAGCGTTTTGAGTGATGGCCAAACTTGGATAACGTCGAATTAAATCGCACGGAATATCTATGTTTCTCAAAAAATTAAAGTGACAAGGTCAGGAAACTATATATACATACAGTATGTAGAAAATATTTAAGTATTATGAGTTGATGATCGATCTTACCTAATTTTTTCCTGTTGGTAATAATATCAGCACCATGGCGACCGTTTAGAGCTTCCTTTGGAGTGAGACGGTAGAGATATTCAGCCACTTCCCAATTGTTCTTAATTGCAGCTATGACAATCGGGGTTAAATTTTGATAGGGAGGAGAAGGGATCCAAGTGGAGACTAATCCCTCATTCTTTCCGACCAGGCATTTGACTGTCTTGATGTTTGGCGATGACATAGTCACCGCATAATAAAAGGCGGTGTGACCATCAGTGTCTTGTATTTTCAAGTCTTCCTCTCCACCCATTGCCAATTGATTTTGGATGTGAACCCCAGACTACTTTATCACTTTATCACTATATGAACCAAATTTGTAGCCTAATAGTAATACTACTGTTACATAATAATTCTAAACACGTACATTTTATGCTATTTGCCTATGAGTCTATGCAGCATGTTGTTGTTAGATTGTTTCAAAAGTATTCTATTTACGTCAATGAGAAAGGCCTTGATGGTACCTCTGCTTTGTCTCACTTCAAGGTTTGATTCTGGAAAAGGAGCATTACTAAGTGCCATACTATATACACTTCTTTTGTGTAAAAATATCCGAAGTAAACCTTTAAGGACTAATATGAAGATATATTTCAAATAAAAAATTTAAACTCTGATTGTTATTGTCATTTTTCTTTGTTTCTAGAAAGAATTTATATGTGATGGCTGTTGAAAACAGATTTTTTTTCAGCTTCTACCACCTATCTATCAGTAGTGTAGTCCAATTTGAATATACATTCATCATTATCATTCAACCGCCAGAAAAATCAACATGATTTAAACTTGCACTCATCAACTTGAAAGAGAAAGATTGCTAGAGTTTCTCTGGTTTCAAAAGTCTGACTTAAGTAATTGTAAAATGATCTTATCGGGTGTCATGTAGGCACCTCCGGTAGTCTTAAAGGTCTACCAGCTTACCTTGTCACAGACCGAGACGATAGCTAGCAACACAGATGTTGTAATTACAACAAGTGAACTAAAAGAATCTGTTAATTTTTTTTTAATAGAAATGCCGCTGTCAATTTTTTTTTTGTATAGAAATGCATCTGTTAATTGTTGCAAGTAAAATGCACATTGCCCTATTATACTAGGGAATTTTCATCAGTAAATCATAATTAACAACAACATAATATACATGCACAACACAGAAAGACGGCGGTTCATTTATAAAATCATCACAGTTGGTTTGAGATGGAAGTCATTTTCCTTTATCTATAATTCACTTACTTACAACTTCTTGTCTGAATCTTCAGCTAGAAAGGCAAAATATTCATTACAATTGGTTTGAGATAAAATACTTCTCCTTGATCTATACTTCATTTACAAGTTTACAACTTCTTATATTGAACCAAACTGATTGCCAATAAAGGTCAAAGACAGAATTGTTGACAGCTACTGTTCTTTGGCCGCCACAGAATCAACCTCATCAGTCATTATAAAGTTGATGATCTTCTGCTCAGTTGCATACAATTTAGATAAGATCTGAATATCAATATCTTTTCTGATTCACTAAGTTTTTCTTGTCTGGCTCACTAAGTTTACTTGCCATAAACCAAGATGGTAGCTAACAACATAAATGAGGTTCCAACCAACTATGACAGGAAAAGTGAACTGAAAGCTTTTGATGACACAAAAGAAGGTGTTAAAGGTCTTGTTGATGCTGGAGTAACTGAGGTTCCTCGAATTTTTCATCATCAACCAGATGAGTACTCCATCTATGATTTTAATGATCCTGAAGAAACCCAAATTAGCATTCCAGTCATTGATCTTGATGGCCTTCTTGATTCAACTAAACAGAAGGAGATTGTTGCAAAAGTCGGAGAGGCATCAGAGACATGGGGCTTCTTTCAGATAGTCAACCATGGAATACCTGTTGATGTTCTTGAGGAGGTAAAAAATGGGGTACGCCGGTTTTTTGAGCAAGACACTGAGGTGAAGAAGCAGCTTTATGGTCGAGATCACTTCAGGAATCCTGTGATCTACAATAGCAACTTTGATCTGTATAGTGCACCGGCGACTAATTGGAGAGATACTTTTATGTGTTACATGGCTCCTACTCCTACTAAACCAGAAGACTTGCCAGAAGTATGCAGGTATGTGACAAGGGTTCAATATATTTTATGCTGTAATTAGTAACTTTATGACAGTAGTGTTTTCCCATACTTTATTTTTTATTTTCTGTCAAGAATAACCATAGAAATCGAGTAGACACGTTTTCATGTGCTTTTCTGTGTTTCCACTTTGTAGAGACATACTTGTTGAGTACTCAGATCAAGTAATGAAGTTGGGGAAGCTATTGTTCGAGTTGTTGTCTGAAGCTCTTGGATTGAAGCCAACTTACTTGAATGACATAGATTGCACTGAGGGGATTCTGTTTTTAGGCCATTACTATCCCCCTTGTCCACAGCCAGAACTAACTCTAGGCGCAACCAAACACGCTGATAATGCCTTCCTTACTGTTCTTCTGCAAGACCATATCGGTGGTCTTCAAGTCCTTCACCAGAATAAGTGGATTGATGTACCCCCCGTGCCGGGGGCTCTTGTGGTTAACATTGGAGATCTTCTGCAGGCAAGTATAAGAACCACTCTTGTTTTACCTTCTCTTTTTTGCAGAATGTTAGTTTTTTTTTTTTTTTTTTTTTTTTTTTTTTGTAAATTTTAATCCTGTCATTTCATTCTGATAACATTGGAGAACTAATGGCTTTACTACATCCAAATTGATCAGAATTTCCGTATAATGGCATGTATGCGGAGGAGTATTTTGGGCTTGGATATGCATGTCTAGTGCTGCAACGCAGCACTGCAGCAAACCAACACTGAAATAGTCTTTCCCCTGCATTCTTTGCTGGGAATCCATAGTTTCATTTGGAGGTCTAGTTTCAACCGTCACGTAATTACAGTGCTCAATTGATAAATTTGTAATTACTGCCCAGATACAAAGCTATCCTAAACTACATGAACCAAATTTGTAGCTTTAGAGTAGAACTACTGTTACATAATAATTCCACACACGAACATTTTCAGCTATTTGCATATGAGTCTATGCAGCATGTTGTTGTTAGATTGTTTCAAAATCTTAACTCGAGTGATTTTCCTAATTTCTGTTACTATACTAAATAGAATACTTTTGGTGGTTTCAGCTTATATCAAATGACAGATTCAAGAGTGTCGAACACAAGGTACTGGCAAACCGTAGAGGTCCAAGAGTATCGATTGCAAGCTTTTTCTGCACTGGAATGTTGCCGTTACCAAAACTCTACGGACCAATAAAGGAGTTATTATCCGAAGAAAATCCTCCAAAGTACAGGGAGACTACTGTTAGGGATTATGTTGCATACTTCAATGAGAAAGGCCTTGATGGTACCTCTGCTTTGTCTCACTTCAAGGTTTGATTCTGGAAAAGGAGCATTAATAAGTGCCATACTATAAACACTTCTTTTGTGTAAAAATATCCAAAGTAAACCTTTAAGGACTAATATGAAATTATATTTCCAATAAAATGTAAACTATGATTGTTATTGTCATTTTTCTTTGTTTATAGAAAGATTTAACATGTGATGGCTGTTTAAATAAGATTTGTTTCAGCTTCTACCTCCTATCTAACAGAGTGTTGTCCACTTTGAATATACATTCTATCACTATAATTCAACCGCCACAAGAATCAAAATGAATCTTGCACTCATCAACTTGAAAGAGAAAGATTGCTAGAGTTTCTCTGGTTGCAAAAGTATTGTTCGTCCTTTCTGACTTCAGTAATTGTAAAATGATCTTATCTGGTGTCTTGGAGGCACCTCGGATAATCTTAAAGTTCTACTAGCTTACCTTGTCGCAGACCGAGGTGATAGCTACCGACACAGATGTTATTGCAACAATTGAACTACAAAGCATCTGTTAATTAGTTTCAAGTAAAATGCACATTTGCCTATCACACTAGGGAATTGTCATCAGTAAGTCGTAAGTAACACCACCATAATAAACATGAACAAAACAGAAAGACAACGATTCAATAGAAAGATCAGTACAGTTAGTTTGAGATAGAAGTCGTTTTCCTTGATCTATAATTCACTTAATTATAACTTCTTGTCTGCATCTACAGCTAGAAAGACAACAAATTCATTACAGTTGGTTCGAGATAAAATAGTTCTGCTTGATCTATACTTCTCTTGATTACAAGTTTACAACTTCTTATAT
The DNA here is from genome assembly GCF_000184155.1 of Fragaria vesca subsp. vesca. NCBI lineage: Eukaryota > Viridiplantae > Streptophyta > Magnoliopsida > Rosales > Rosaceae > Fragaria > Fragaria vesca. The sequence continues at coordinate 8,868,221 of NC_020495.1, read as the reverse complement.
AGAACCAAACTAATTGCCAATAAAGGTCAAAGACTGAATTGTTGACAGTACTATTCTTTGGCCGCCACAGAGTCAACTTGCAGCCTCATCAGTCACTATAAAACTGATGATCTTCTCTGCTCAGTTGCATACAGTTGAGATAAGATCTGACTATCAGTATCTTTTCTGGTTCACTAATATTTTCGTGTCTGGTTCACTAAGTTTACTTCGCCATAAACCAAGATGGTAGCTACCAAAAGAAATGAGGTTCCAACAAACTATGACAGGAAAAGTGAAGTGAAAGCTTTTGATGACACAAAAGAAGGTGTTAAAGGTCTTGTTGACGCTGGAGTAACTGAAGTTCCTCGCATTTTTCATCATCAACCAGATGAGTACTCCATCCATGATTCCAATGATCCAGAAGAATCCCAATTTAGCATTCCAGTCATTGATCTTGAAGGCCTTTTGGATTTAACTAAACAAAAGGAGATTGTTGCAAAAGTTGGAGAGGCATCAGAGACTTGGGGCTTTCTTTCAGATAGTCAACCATGGAATACCTGTTGATGTTCTTGAGGAGGTAAAAAATGGGGTACGTCGGTTTTTTGAGCAGGACACTGAGGTGAAGAAGAAGCTTTATAGTCGCGATCATTTCAAGAATCCTGTGCTCTACAATAGCAACTTTGATCTATATAGTGCACCGGCGACTAATTGGAGAGATACTTTTAGTTGTTACATGGCTCCAATTCCTACTAAACCAGAAGACTTCCCAGAAGTATGCAGGTATGTGACAAGGGCTCTTCAATATACTCTATGCTGTAATTTTCTGAAATTAGTAAATTCATGACAGTAGTGTTTCCCATATTTTCTAATACACTTCTTTTTATTTTCTGTCATGAACAACCATAGAATCAATACGTACGTTTCATGTGCGTTTCTGTTGTTCCACTTTGTAGAGACATACTTGTAGAGTACTCAGATCAAGTAATGAAGGTGGGTAAGCTATTGTTCGAGTTGTTGTCTGAAGCTCTTGGATTGAAGCCAAGTCACTTGAATGACATAGATTGTAGCGAGGGGCTTCTGCTAGCAGGCCATTACTATCCCCCTTGTCCACAGCCAGAACTGACTCTAGGCGCAACCAAACATGCTGATAATGCCTTCCTTACTGTTCTTCTGCAAGACCATATTGGTGGCCTTCAAGTCCTTCACCAGAACAAGTGGTTTGATGTACCTCCTGTGCCCGGTGCTCTTGTGGTTAATGTTGGAGATCTTCTGCAGGCAAGTCTAAGCATCATTCTTCTTGAATATTCAGAAATGTTTGATCAATTTTTTTTCTTTCTGTCAACTGTACTCAGCTAACGGTTTCATCAAGGCCAAACTGATTTTGATTTTCCTCAAATGACATGCACGCGAAGGGCTAATTCTGCTGAGCATACCGGACCAAAATAGTCCTTCCCAGAATTGATTTGGCAAAACCTGATTTAACCTTAATTGCAACTGTTAAGTATTACAGGAATTAATTTGATGAATTTGTAATGACTGTTCCAAAGAGAAAGATACTCCCCAAACTACATGGATCAAATATAGGCCAAAACATGGAAAGATACTGCTACATCATGATTCTAAACATGTACATTCTTAGTTATTGCGTTTGAGTATCTCTAGAATGCTTTTGTTGAGGTGTTTCAAATTCTTAGTTTGATTCAGTTACATATTTTCTATTTTTACTGAATAGAATTCTTTTGGTGGTTTCAGCTTATATCCAATGACAGATTCAAGAGTGTTGAACACAGTACTGGCAAACCGTAGAGGTCCACGAGTATCGGTTGCAAGCTTTTTCTGCACAGGATTGCTGCCATTAACAAAACTCTATGGACCGATCAAGGAGTTATTATCAGCAGACAATCCTCCAAAGTACGGGAGACAACTGTTAGGGACTATTTTGCCTACTTCAATCAAAAAGGCCTCGATGGTACCTCTGCGTTGCCTCATTTTGAGCTTTGAACTTGGAGACTAAGAGGAGTATTAATGCAGTGAAATCCATGCTATGTTTGGCCAAGATTTCTTTTGTGTAGAAAATGCAAATAAAACTTTTAAGCACTACGGTGAAGATACATGTCCAACAAATGTAAACTCAGCTGTTATATATTGGTTTGTCTTTGGTAAGATTCAACTTAAGCAATAACAGCTACATAATTAAGGCATCAAATTCATCTGCAAAATCATTACAAATGGTATCAGTTAAAAGTAGTTTTCATGCCGGTGAGCTGTGACCTATTGGTAATTAATTTATTAATCAAACATTAGCAAAAATATATGGACAATTAAATCAATAATATATGATTAGATTCATTAGAAGAAAATCCTAGCCTCCAAAGTACAGGGAACCAAGGCCTTGTGGACAGTTGACAATCATTTTAAGTTCTGAACTTGGAGTCAAGGGAACATTACTTCTCATGATTCTATACTAACGAAACTATTTGGGATTGAGCTGAAGTTCATTCTCCAGTGAAATGTATGATCAGCTGTTTTCATCATTCTTGTTTTGTTTCTAGAAATATTCAAAATAAGTGGCTGCCTATCTTATAGATATGTGGTCTAACACTATCATTTGGCCGCCACAATGATAAATAAATCCAGCATCAAACTTTGGAAAAAAAAAGAGAGGTTATTTGGCTACTTGTGATTTGTATAATTGTATAAAACTATAAATGATCTTATCTGGTGGTCTCTTATGCATGAATATTTCTGATTTGTAGATCTGATCTGAAAAATCTACCATCTTACCTTGCCACTGACCAAGATGGTAGCCAACACAAAGGATATTGCAGCAACCACTTATGACAGGAAAAGTGAACTACAAGCTTTTGATGACACAAAGGAGGGTGTCAAAGGCCTTGTTGATGCTGGCATAACCGAGATTCCTCGAATTTTTCATCATCCACCAGATCAGTACAATATCATCAATACCTCTGAAATAGAAGAAAACCAATTCACCATTCCAGTCGTTGACCTCGGAGGCCTTTCCGATCCAGCTAAACAAAAGGAGATTGTTGCAAGAGTTGGAGAAGCATCAAGAGTTGGGCTTCTTTCAGATAATCAACCATGGAATTGAAAGAACTGAATTCGATACTTAATGAAATCTATTTCATAATGAATACATGAACTTGAACTTCCTGTGTTTTCGGGATAGCAACAACATTATCTATCCTTACTGAAATCTGGAATTTATATAACTTACATGAATAACTTGAGTGATCCATCTTGATCTATGTTCATCTTGGCGCTCCTCTTATCTTCGGTTAGCGCGCTTGGAGTACCTTGTATCTACTTGTTGACGCACTTGACCCTTTTTATCTTGTTACAAGAACTGAAGTCGTCAAGATGATCTTCTCCTGATTCCACCGTTTTTATTCTCTAAGTTAATGGGACTTTTTATGAGAATACGATTGTGTATCAGCAGGGACCAAATCTGACTATATAGACCAGTTATACAATGACAGTTTCTTCCATCAAGAAACTGTCATATCCTTCTAACTGCTCTTTAATTCAAAAACTAAAATCAGATAAAACTTTATAACTGTCTTAAAACTGATTTCTTGACTAATATGATTATGCTCAGTCTTTAACTCACCTCCAATGCTTGAATTCATACCGGTCATATACATACTCTAAGTTCAGCTTGATATAATGTCTTGTTCTTCAAAATTTCTTACAATCTCCCACTGAACTAGACATTGTTCAAAACTCATATACATATATAACACAGTAGCTGTAGTGTGCGCACTTGAATTCAATTCACATTAATAATCTGTTTCAAAATTCTGTCAGCTATATTTAACTACAATGAACCTAAGGATGGCTTGGTGAATTAGAAAATCACCATCATTCCAAGATCACAATGCAGCAAATAAAACCACATGAATTACCCCAAAACACAGTAACACATATATGCTTAAACTTAAGTAATCATCTGCAATATAAGCATATAAATGGCCCTAACAAAATTTCAATATAAAATTGAAGACTGAAATTATTTCATACTTGAGAATCATTTGACTGCAAAATTGCTATTACATTAACAGCATCTATAGTTGTACAACTTGATTATGCAGCAAACAATACATGAAATATATGAACATGAATGAACTACAATGTTTAATCCATCCTGAGGGAATAAAATCAAAGCATATAGCAAATGCTATTAGTTCACTTTATTTTGCTTAAATACTGACCTTTTGCAATTTGTCTCCCTTAAGATGTAGATGCCTCTTCCTCTTTTGCAGTTTTGCATGCTAAATCTGTGAGGCAATACTGACCATAATAATATTGTATTTGGCATACATGATTGTCCTTGATCCTTACTAAAACTTGTTCATATTTTCTCATCTTTTGCATTCCTTGTAATCACTGTAGCCCATGGCACAATATCTCATTGGGGTGTCATATCAAAAACTTTCTCAAAATAACGATTCTCAATACAGAACAGTACTTCATCTTAACTTTAGATATATGAACCAATTCCTGAACCATTCAGTGACTAGGCACACTCATGGAGTTCTTCATAATGCTATAGTTGTATCCCTATTGCATCCTCTTAGTGTCACTGAGTTCACAAACTCCCACTTGTCCAAAGAGTCAAACAGGCCAAATCTGCACTTCTTATGCTGCAATATTTATAACTTGATCTTTTATGCATCGTGTTCATCCAATTCAACAAAACAATGATTCCAATGCAGTAGCTAAACAAATCAAATTCCCAAACTGATCACAATTCCAAAACAAAATATGCAACTAACCTGGCAATGTATCTTTCAATTTCCCATCTGCATCTGGCTTGGTCTTGAAAACCCATTTGCAGCCTATAGGTTTGCATGTATCAACTTTATTCACCGAAGTCCACACTCCATTTTTAGCCTTGCTTTCCATCCATTTATCACTATTAACTGACTGTATTGCGTGATTAAATGATGTGGTAAACATAAGTCATTGGGATTTCAGCCTTACTTTCACTCCCAGACCTTAATATTCTGTAGACATATAGGATCGTAGACCTTCCTTCTCTCCCAGACCTTTCTGGTACTACCATTCTTGGATTGCAGACTTTCTTTTTCTCCCAGACCTTCTTAATGCTGACTATCTGGGATTGGAAACTTTCTTTGTCTCCCACAGAGGTCATCTGGGATTCCAAATTTCCTTTCTCTCCCAGACCTTAATGTTGGCGCTGCAACTTTGTATTTCTGTATTTTCTGGTGCTACTATATCTGGCATTCCTTGTACTGCTCTAATATTTCATTCTGCACTTCATCTGCATTATTTCACATACACCGTTCACAGTAGTCTTCAATTCTTCTCCCACTAGAAATTTTGGTATTGCAGATGTTAGAGTTTCTAATTCCCTTAATGGCTTAATCCATAACCATATAAATTTTCTTCAGTTAATAAATGCCCAAAATACAGGGAGGAGACAAGACCATGCTAGTATCCCTGTAAATCTCCAAACCTGCTTGGTGATTCCCAAAACTTGATAGCCCTATTCTGTATCATAATACTGTGCTCTCAACCATCCAAATTACAAAGTCAGGCCGTCAATCTAAGCAGTCTATTCATACATATCCTGAAATTATCAAGTTCCATGCCAAACAAATATCTTTATATTACCTCATCAAACTTGCTTAGCGCAGCCAATGTCCACTCACATTTTAATGCATCTCAATCAACGAATTACAAACTTGCATGTTGATCTCTAAAGCAGAACCAATAATTGTCGAACTCTTATCTAAGCAAGGGAAATGTGTAGAATCTGTATAGCTTCAATGTGGTATATATACAATGATAAACAAGGATGGCACAATCATAAGAAAACATGTCAAAATAGCAATAAGAACAAGGGTCTGAAGCACTGTACCTTATCATTCTTAATGCATATTTCCATGTCCTCAATTACGCATCATCCTACATTGTGGCCACCCTTCACCTTCATATTACCAAAACTCTGTCAATGTTTCCATTACATCAACCTCCTTATACATATCCATTTGAGGTAATCCTCACAACTTAGATTTGGGTCAGATCTTTCATCAAGCACCTGGTATGCATTAAACATCTGCCCACCAATCTTACCTGAAACTACCAACCTTGCCAACGAAAACATTAGCATCATACATGTATACAAATCAGCATCCACGTAGACCTAGTACTACCTGTAATAGTCGACTCCCTTCTTGTCTTGATTCGGACTGAAGTCGCTTCAACTTGATCAAATTAACATCCTATTACTTCAATGGTGACCTCGTCTTCTTCGACTGTGGATCTGATCTTCTTTCCGGTTTTCTTCGAGAGATTTATGTTCCTCTGACATGCTTTTCTATTCTTCTGAAGGTCTATTTTGTTCATGGCTCCACTGACACATATCCTTGTAAATATAATAAGTCCTGTCAGATCTTTATGCCATCCTCGCTTTATATGTCTTTCAAATACTCACCACTTTAGTCAGACCTCACTTTTAAATATAACGCTTTTCACAATTGAACTATTAGAACCAAATCCTTATCCTTTTGCTTGAGCAATTATCGGCAGCCCCAAGCTTCAATACTGCTAAAACAACGCAGTTTCAGTCTGATCCAATCTGAAATAATCTCTTATCCTTTGCATAAAAGTACACAATTTTCTGGCCTTCTTCCTGTAAACTATTCTGAAAACATGTTCCCAAACAATGACTTCCAACTCAGAGATTTCTCTATGGCATTTTATCAAAAATCCTCATAACTTGACATCTTGAAAGAAGACTGTGATCATGTCGTCAACAAACTCTAGGAACTGTTGCAGCAGTGAATTCACTGAAAACACCATGAGCCGTTCTCACTTGGTTAAACAGTACTAGAACTTCATCTTTAAGCCCAAAACTGCACAACTTCACTGATCATACATAGAAGTCCAAGGAAATGTACTGTATTCTGTCACGTTTTCAAACACATGTCTTGCACAATGCAACACTGAACTTTAACTGCATCCTCTAGTTGCTCATTACAAAATAGCCAGACTCATCATTTCTTGGCGATGAGAAGAAGTCTCGCTCAGCATTTTATTGAACAACTTATTTGCTCCTGATGCTTATCAATATTACTAAACCATTTACTTGAAATCACTGACTTCATCATCCTGGAAATTTTCTATTTCCTTCCTGTCCTTAAGATGGAGTAGCTAGAAACTTTTTCTCATATGACCACTGGTACAGATACATTCAATTGTCTCCCACTGAATCTCAGCCATATTTTCCTTAACACAAAATTGCTGGCCTCTTGTTCTTGCTTCTTTCTATCCTTGCAACTGTAAACAATGCTCCTGGTGAATCTTTCTCCTCAATGTGATCATGGTAAATTGCACTTCAAATTGATCAGTTTAAAATTTCTAGTGTATCATGATACTAGCTAGAATGTTCTGAATGTCCCAAAACGAATGAAAATTCATGATTTGAATAACCATTCATACCAAATCATATAAAAGAATATGAAAACTCAAACACTTTCGAGACTCTGACTACCTTTGTGGTGTACACATATCTAGTGAAATCTGAATGTTCCAAGTTCTGTTATATGCACAATCACAAACTAAATACTTGATACATTTCTTTGGAAATTAATATCAATTAATTTTAAGTTTTATGATGTGATCTCTACATATATATTAGACTAAATGAATAGATAGTTTCTGGTGTACTAAGCTACTTTGGTAGCATGTAGTAAGTGAAACTTAATCTGTCTAATATTATCCTTATGATCTACTTATTTCTGTAAAATCTCTTTTCCATTTCCCACTTTGGTGGCATATGAATAAGAAAATTTGTATACAGCAGATCAGTTTTAAGTTCTTGAGTGCATACATATAGACATCTTATGCAATCTCATTTAAAACATGTCATTAATATATATGGCATGTAAATGTAGTCAATTCATACATATGATGTAAAACTAAACTTGAATTATAGACACCTTAACAGTTCAGGTTTCAACTTTATATACATACTTACATTCAAAACCTAAAATAAAATAACTATATGCGGATTAATTACCAAAAAACACATAATTCTAAATGAAACTTCTACTGTGGGAACATTTACTGTATCTATATCAGATCAAGTCATGATATCAGTTTATGATATTGAATCCAGTCTACTGCATTTAGGATTGCACATAGAGTATCAATCCTAAATCTGCAGAATGCATGAACTTTTACAAGAACACACAAACTATATAAATCACAGAAATATATAGCAGACATTCTAAAAGTATATTTCCTGAAATCCTGATGCACTTTGGTAGTTCTAAAACACAGTAAGTGTATATATGCAGTAACTTAATCAAAAATAAATAACAGATATATTGATACTGGTAAATATATGTCATGCGCTTCATTGATTCAACATGAGATCATTTGTATCACATCAAGTTTATATTATGCACACATATGCACATCGGGATAACTTTTGAAATTTACTTGATAAAAACTGTATGCGGATTATTGGTAAGATCCCAGGATTCTAAAGAAACACAGAACATGTAATTCACATGAAGATAGATTGCTCTGATACCAATTGAAAGAACTGAATTCGATACTTAATGAAATCTATTTCATAATGAATACATGAACTTGAACTTCCTGTGTTTTCGGGATAGCAACAACATTATCTATCCTTACTGAAATCTGGAATTTATATAACTTACATGAATAACTTGAGTGATCCATCTTGATCTATGTTCGTCTTGGCGCTCGTCTTATCTTCGGTTAGCGCGCTTGGAGTACCTTGTATCTACTTGTTAACGCACTTGACCCTTTTTATCTTGTTACAAGAACTGAAGTCGTCAAGATGATCTTCTCCTGATTCCACCGTTATTATTCTCTAAGTTAATGGGACTTTTTATGAGAATACGATTGTGTATCAGCAGGGACCAAATCTGACTATATAGACCAGTTATACAATGACAGTTTCTTCCATCAAGAAACTGTCATATCCTTCTAACTGCTCTTTAATTCAAAAACTAAAATCAGATAAAACTTTATAACTGTCTTAAAACTGATTTCTTGACTAATATGATTATGCTCAGTCTTTAACTCACCTCCAATGCTTGAATTCATACCGGTCATATACATACTCTAAGTTCAGCTTGATACAATGTCTTGTTCTTCAAAATTTCTTACAGGAATACCTGTTCATGTTCTTGAGGAGATGAAAAATGGGGTACTTGGATTTTATGAGCAAGACTCTGAGGTGAAGAAACAGTTTTATTGTCGCGATGACTTCAGCAAGCCTTGGCAGTACAATAGCAAGTTTGATCTATACAGTGCACCGTCAACTAATTGGAGGGACACTTTCATGTGTTACATGGCTCCAACTCCTACTAAGCCAGAAGACATGCCAGAAGTGTGCAGGTATGTGACAATGAAGAACACTCTTACATATAGAACTGATTGGTAACTTTTGAAGAAAAGAAGTTTTGGTGAAGACTATTCTCATTGATGTACAATCCGATTACATATAGTTGATGACAATGATGTACAATCCGATCATAATTAGATGACATGTTTGATAATTTTAATTATTTTGAGAATTAACTTTATAGGGATGAAATTGCTGAGTACTCGAAGGAAGTTATGAAGTTGGGGAAGATACTGTTCGAGTTGTTGTCCGAAGCTCTTGGACTCGAGCCAAGTCACTTGAATGACATAGATTGTGGTGAGGGACTTCTAGTTTTAGGCCATTACTATCCTGCTTGTTCACAACCAGAGTTAGCAATGGGCACAAGCAAGCATGCTGACGGCGGCTTCCTCACTGTCCTTCTGCAAGATCATATCGGTGGTCTACAGGTCCTTCATCAGAACAAGTGGATTCATGTTCCTCCTGTGACTGGGGCTCTAGTGGTCAACATTGGAGATATTCTTCAGGCAAGTAGCAGTCACATTCTTCTTTACCTTTTCGACAATCTAATAGTGATAATATATAACTTGAACTCTCTTATTTTGATTTTTCTGTTTTATTGATCATAAAATTCGATCTTTTGCGGTTACATACAGCTTATATCAAATGACAGATTCAGGAGTGTAGAGCACAGGGTACTGGCAAACCATAGAGGTCCAAGGATATCGGTTGCGAGCTTTTTTTGCACAGGAATGCTGCCATCAACAAAGCTTTATGGACCAATCAAGGAGTTATTATCAGAAGACAATCCTCCAAAGTACAGGGAGACCACTGTGAGGGATTATGTTGCATACCACAGCCAGAAAGGCTTGGATGGTAAATCTTCCTTGTCTCATGTCAAGCTTTGACGTTTGAACTTGGAAAGACAGGCATGAACATAACTATATATAGTTAAAAACCATTACTATTACATATACTGCTTGTTTTATTGTCAGGGCTATGATCTTATGTTTTAGTTATATACTTGTTGTTGGCCAAGTATTTCACAAGGATTATAAGGATGATGGAGAGCTTGTTTGATATATCGATCGAGATGATGATAGGGTTTCTATTAGCTTTCTTCTTTCTTTTTTTTTTGTAAAAATTATTCAAAAATTAAACTTTGCTGGACATGCATGATTTTTTTTTGTCCTTATTCCAGATTAGATCTAGTGGGGAAAGAATCGCGACACAAGCAAAATTTCACTCAAAGTGGCTCATAAAGCACTGGATACTCACTCAACACTTTACACTTCTAAAACCTACCTTCTTCAAAGAATAATCTATGAAATCAGCTGTTGAGAGTATGAAACCTTTAAATTTGCTCAATTATATAAAAAAAATACAAAAAATAAAAATCAATAAACTGACTAGGAGAGGAGTTAATAGTGGCCACAATCGGGAGGACCAAACAAGAGTAATGCTTGTAGCCGGAAAAAACTCCCATTCTATCATAATGTCAACTAAGTTTATCTTGAAGACATCTACGTGTTTTGGCCACACCAGTAAGTCTGGGCGTGCAAAGTCTCTTTTAGTAGTTGCGGACGCGGAATGTAGTGGTCGTAGTAGCGGGGTGCACTTAGCCTTTTGCTTCTAATCAAGCGACTGAGGATGGAGAGAGCACCAACTCCACCGTAGGGTTCTTCAGATTCGCCTTGCGTACTGGGCAAGGACTTAATTACAGTAGTCCGCCTGAGCGTCACAATATTAATACTCGATGTAAGATCGAGCAGAGCTTCAATTGGAAAAGAGAGGAAAAAAGACAAAGCTCCGGAGAGCGTACAGGGAAACGAAAGCAAAGCTCCGGGGAGCGTCTTGAGGTTCAACTATGTTGAAGGTAGTTTTGTAATTGTTGAGTTGTTGAGTGTATCTAGAGAGTATCCTCGAACTCCTTTATATAGAGGTAATTTAGGGTCACAGGTATTGGCCCAAAGCATGTCAAAGACTTGTAGAAGTCTTCAACGATAAATATAGCGTAGGCACTTAAACTTGGTTGCCTCTTGATATAACTCTGCAAGCTGGGCAACAAGATAGAGTTCAAATGCCTCTTCTAAACTTGAGAACTTTGTGGAGTTCGCCCGCACTTATCCACATTAATCAAGGAATGAAATCCTTAACCAATACAATCACCCCACACTAGAGACACATAAGTATAATTGCTAGTTCTCTCAATTGATATATATTGCAAGCGGAGTCCGCCCCTTTCCTTGCTAGCTCTTTCAATATATATATATATATAGAGAGGATGTGAAGCACGGACGTCCGTCCGTTCTCCACCCTCGGGCGCCGGCGACGGCGCGCCTCCACCCCAAAAGACTCCAGCAGCGTCCCCGACCACTTTCCCTCC
>NC_020495.1:8855178-8855734 GCF_000184155.1 Fragaria vesca subsp. vesca | reverse complement strand
TTCCGGCCAACCTTGATCAATCATAGTGTTTTCCGTCCAGAGCTTCAATCCGGCCAGAAAACTTGTCGCCGGCCAGTCCTGGAAGGAGAGAAACCGTCCTGGAAGCTTGTGCTATCGTCCGAGAAGGAGAGAAGCCGTCGCCGGCGTGAGACGGTGGAGAATAGACGACGTCTGCATTTTAAGCCGGAGTGCGGACGTCCGCTTCACATCCTCTCTGTATATGTATATATATATACAGGGTCCTTCCAATGAGGGATCCTTTTTTTTGTTCATTTCTAGGGATAGGGTATTTGACAAACTTCCCGATCACAAAATCACATCTCAACCATTCATTTTGTAGGTCTATATGAGTAGATCACTTCTGCAAATTTTCAAAAAATTTGGTGATCGTTAAGTCATCCAAATATTTGATTTATTTTTAATGATCTTTAACGATGTAGGTTTATTAAGTTTTTTGTTTTAATCTCAGTCATCCAAGCACATTAAAAAACAGATCTAATGGTGTGGGTCTATCCCTAAAAGTGACAAAAAATAGGGATCCCTCATTAGAAAGGCC
>NC_020495.1:8853211-8854435 GCF_000184155.1 Fragaria vesca subsp. vesca | reverse complement strand
TACTCTCTCTCTCTCTCTCTCTCTCTCTCTCACAGACGACCATGTTCAACAAGAACCGGACTCCGGGCCTCGCCGGTCACCGCTCTGATAAGATTTGCCGACGTCGAAATTGTAAGGAGGCGAGGAAGGGAGGAGAAGCAGAAGAATGAAAGGATGAATGGTGATCAAGGCTTCAATGAATCATACCAAATCTGATTTGATTCTTCTTCTTCTTCTTCTTCTTCTCCTTCTCCTTCTCCTTCTCCTTCTCCTTCTTATTCACCAGATTTGTTGGCGTTGAAATCGCAAGGAGGCGAGGAAGAGAGGAGGAGATGAAGAATGAAAGAAGCTTCACCAAATCCGACTTTAATTCTTCTTCGATCTCTACAACTTGGTTTACTAAAAGAGTCATTGGAATTAAAACTCATAGCTTTGAATTTGACAGCAAAAATTGATCCTTTGTAGCTAATTCGTGCTCCTGCTTCGTGCTTCATGTTGCTACTGCTTGTTGCTGCTACTGCATTCTGCTATGTGCTGCTACTGCCTTCTGCTATTGCGTGTTGCTGTGTGTTGCTACTGCTTGTTGTGTGCTGCTGCTGCTGCTACTGCATTCTGTTATGTGTTGCTACTGCATTCTGTTATGTGCTGCTACTGAGTGCTGTTGGGTGTGATGTTAGTGTGTGCTGCTACTGCGTGCTATTGGGTGTGATGTATGTGCTGCTACTACGTGCTCCTGGGTGTGATGTTGGTGTGTGCTGTTGTGTGCTGCTACTACATGTGTTGTTGTGTATTGCTATTGCGTGCTGCTCTGTTTTGCTACTGCGTGTTGTTGTGTGCTGCTACTGCTTGTTATTGCGTGTTGTTGCTACTGCTGTTATTGCGTGTTATTGTGTGCTGCTACTGCTTGTTGTGTGCTGCTACTGCGTGCTGCTATATGCTGCCCTTGCTATTGCATTCTGCTATGTGCTGCTACTGCATTCTGTTATGTGCTGCTACTGCATTCTGCTATGTGCTGCAACTGCGTGTTGCTGAGTGTGGTGTTGGTGTGTGCTGTTGTGTGCTGTTGTGTGCTGCTACTGCGTGCTGTTACTGCGTGTGTTGTTGTGTGCTGCTACTGCGTGCTGCTCTGGTGTTGCTACTGTGTGTTGTTGTGTGCTGCTACTGCTTGTTATTGCGTGTTATTACTACTGTTGTTATTGCGTGTTGTTGTGTGCTGCTACTGCGTGCTGCTGTATGCTGGTCTTG
>NC_020495.1:8849779-8853191 GCF_000184155.1 Fragaria vesca subsp. vesca | reverse complement strand
CTACTGCGTGCTGCTCTGTGTTGCTACTGCGTGTGTTGTTGTTGTGTGTTGCTACTGCGTGCTGCTATTACGTGCTGTTGTGTGCTACTACTACGTGTGATGTTGTATGCCGCTATTACATGTTGTATGCTGTTACTACGTGTGTTGTTATGTGCTGCTATTGTGTGCTGCTCTATGTTGCTACTGCGTGTGTTGTTGTTGTGTGCTGTTACTGCGTGTGTTGTTATGTGCTGCTACTGCATTCTGCTATGTGCTGCTAGTGCGTGCTGCTGTGTGATGTTGGTGTGTGTTGTTGTGTGATGCTACTGCGTGCTGTTGTGTGTTGTTACTACGTGTGTTGTTATGTGCTGCTCTGTGTTGCTACTGCGTGTGTTGTTGTGTGTTGTTGTGTGCTGCTACTGCATGCTACTTTGTTGTGTGTTGTTACTGCGTGTGCTTTTGTTGTGTGCTGCCACTGCATATTGTTGATGTGTGTTGCTACTGTGTGTGTTGTTGATGTCTGTTGTTACTACGTGTGATGTTGTGTGTTGTTACTGCAAGTTGTTGATTCATGTTGCTGCTACTGCGTGTGCTGTTGTTGTGTGCTGCCACTGCATGTTGTTGATTCATGTTGTTGTTGATGTGTGTTGCCACTGTGTGTGTTGTTGATGTGTGCTGCTACTACATGTGATGTTGTTGTGTGCTGCTACTGCAAAGTGTTGATTCATATTGCTGCTTGTTGTGTGCTGTTACTACCTGTTGTTGAACTTCCATATCAACAACGATAACAGAAAGTAGCAGTAGCAAAGCTTTCGCTCTCTCTTATGACTCTTTCTGTCACACCCCGACCCTTATATTTTACCTTATTTACTAGCTTGGTTATAATAAGAATTTTACCGTCTTCGTCATTGAGTTAATAATTTAATTGGTCCCTAGAGGGGTTTCGGGGACGATTATGTGCGGAGGATTGTTCGTAGGAGGAAAATGTGACGACGATAAAAATGGTAAATTTTAGCTAATAAAAGGTAATTTTTATTCGGGTATTATTTTTCGGGGTGTTTTATTTTGTGGGAGTTGGGTATTTTAGTGGAGTTGGTCCGGTTGGAGAGGCCCAACCCATTTCCTCTCTTTCTCTTCTTCTCTCTTTCTCTTCCCGAATTTCCTCCTCCCGCTGCCGGTTTTCCAGCCGTCCTCCTGCCGCCGTCCGGCCACCAGCTGTCGCCGCTCCACCCCAGTTCGGAGCCTCGCCACCTCCTCTCCCTTCCCGGCCTAGTGCCCCCACCGGTAACGCCGCCGAGCGGGAGTTTTCCCTCCGGAGATGCCGGACTAGCCTTTGCCGGAACTCCCTCCTCCGGCCACCAATCCGGGCAAGCTTGGTACGGTTTTGTAGCCCTCCAACCCAGCAGCCTTGCCCTAAAAGGACTCACTCCCTCTTGAGCTAGGTAAGGAGAAATTTGAGGTGGAAGTTTTATGGCGTTTTTGATGTTTTTAGTCGATTACCCTAGTTAGGCTTGGAATTGGTGTTTGTGCTAGTTAGGAAAGTTGTAGAGCATGATGAGAGGAAGATGTTGTCAAAATTTCATAGGTTTTGGAGGTCGCCGGAATCGGCCTCCGGCCGCCGCTGCCGGCGGAGCCGCCGCGGTTTGGGAGATTTTTAGGGTTTTAAATGTGGAATATTAAGGGGATTATATTGATGTGATTTATGGAATTTTTGGATGAGATTTGGATAGGTTTGTGATTTTCCGAAGTTTGGTATTTTTGGCGGTTAATTAATGTAGAATCCGGCCGTATGATTTAAGTCGTATTTTTTGGGGAGTTTGTATTTACGACTATCGAGGATGATATTTAAGTTCGGATCGTTCCGATTTAAGAATATCGAAGTTAGGCAATGATGAGCGTATTTATGGCTCTCGGGTAATTTTGCCTATTTTGATTAAATATTGGATTATTGGTTGGGAAATTAATATTATATTTGGAACAGGACGTGAGGAGGCTCGAGCAGACGAGGCCCCAGATCGACATCAGGCTTAGGCCTAATTTATGAGTAGACTTTTGTTTTAAATAAAATGCATGCTAGAGTTCATGGTTGAACAATAATTGTTGCGGAATATTTTGACGTCATTTTAATTTGACGAATTTTATTTCTCTTGGAGAGTTGCCTAAAATGGGATTTTCGGTGGATATAAATGTATCTATGAGAGAGTATGTATATAAAATGCTAGCTAGCCATATGTGTCTGTCCACCTTAATGGTGTAGCATATAGCCGCATTATGGTGTGACGTGAGCGTTGGACGTGAGCGTAGTAGCCCTATTTGAGTGTTTAATTCATATAGGGGGTATGGACACATATTTATACACCTGTCTGTCCACCTTAATGGCGTAGTGTAGCACCGCATTAAGGCGTGACGTGAGCGTTGGACGGGAGCGTAGTACCCCTATATAGACCCATGAATTTATATAGGGAGTATGGACGAGTATAAATACATACATATATTATAGAGTCTGAGAGACTCAATATTATACGAGATAAAAGTTTTATCGCTTGCGACATGCATTCGATTTTTCCTTAGAAATTAATTTGGGGAAACATAAATATTTTATTTATTATCTTATTTTTGTCCACTCACTCTAACGTTATTAAATGTTTTCCCCTGGGCCTTTCGTTTTAAATTGCCCAGTCTGCAGAGTTCGGGTTGGATCTAGTAGGGGGCGAGGCATAGTCACCCGCATTTCCGCCAGTTTTCATCAGTAGGTTACCTGTTTAACCTACTAGTGTTTTCTTGCTTCCGCTAGTGTCTAGTAGCTCTGAATACTTTGGGATTATTGTATATTATGTTTAGAATTTCTGAAGGATAATTATGTGATGTATGGACGTGTTGTATTAAGAGTGTAATTTGAAATTTTCGAGTTAGGGTTGTCCATTTTCAAGGGAGATTTTCTCAATCTTTTCAGTAAATTTTCCTTGGAGGTGGTCCCCGCACGACTTACTCCGGGTTTCAGGGTGAAATTCGGGGTGGGTCGTGTCACTTTCATTGTCTTAGTCTTCAAGCAGTATCAAAACTAGTGGATTGCCCAACCATACTTGTGCTATTACTGGGTTGTTAACCCATGCTACTATTTATACTGTGATGTTAACCCCTGCTACTACTTCTACTGGAATTAACTGCTACTACACTAAGTTTTTGAAAACTTGCTACTGTATTCTATTTACTGAAAAATCTCAAAATGAGAGACATTTCTCTTCTAAAAACATATTTAATTAGTATAGGGTTAGTTTGGTAAATTAAACCATGACACATAACATGCAAATAAAATATTGTCCTTATTTGTTTAATAACAACACAAGTGGATTTATTTGTGTTTCAAATCTTTTTGAAGGATGTATATGTGATTTGCTAATATATATATATATATATATATATATATATAGAA
>NC_020495.1:8847275-8848645 GCF_000184155.1 Fragaria vesca subsp. vesca | reverse complement strand
TTTTTTTTTTTTTTTTTGTGTTTTTCACCATTTTTTTTCTCTTTTTTGTTTTGCGTTTTTCTTCTTAAGAATGTTAGGTATATGTTATTTCTTGTACTACAACAAGAGATTGTGAGTTTTAATATTGGTTTGTACATTCGGGATCAAACTTGTGTAACTAGGGCCACATTCAAAGTTTCGCACAGGGCCTCATATTCCACAGGACCGGCCCTGACACTACGTACTCATCTAGAACTCACAAATTGAATGGAGCGAAAAACCTCCACATAGATTGTTTTAGAGTTAAAACAATTTGTTTGTCTATGTTTTGTCTTTTACCTTCCCGAAATGAGTGATTTTAATTGTCCCAACATGTGTGATTATATTAAGGGAAATGAAATCCATACACTCTAAATTGTAATCCACACACCCACTTTCTTTATTCATTTTAAGTTCTTAACTTGGAGTCAAGGTAACATTACTTCTCATGATTCTATACTAATGAAACTATTTGGGATTGAGCTGAAGTTCATTCTCCAGTGAAATGTATAATTAGCTAGCTGTTTTCATCATTCTTGTTTTGTTTATTGAAATATTCAAAATAAGTGGCTGCCTATTTTATATAGACATGTGGTCCAACACTATCCTTTGACCGCCACCACTAGTATAAAAAAGGCTTAAGCGACGGGTACTCACATCTCGTCGTTTAAGCAATTCTTAAGCGATGGGTATTTTCACATTTTCGTTGCCTGAATTAATTATTCGTCGCATCAAATATAGCGACTAAAATAAACTCGTCGCTAAACTAAAAAGTTCCGTCGCTTAACAGTAAAACAACAAGAGAACATACGTTGCTGAGCAACTTAAGTGACGAAAAAAGTTCGTCACTTAAGTGAATTATTCGTCGCCTAGGTATGTGGCGACAAAAACAACCCCGTCGCTTGTTTCGTTTTCTTAAGCAACGGATTTTATGTTTTTGTCGCTTAAGTACCTATGAAACGCGTCATATGCGACGAATCTTAAACGACGCTAGTTTCGTCGCTTGAGTTGGAAGGCGACAAAAATTGGTACTTAACCGACGATTTTTCCCGTCGCTTAAACCTTTATTTCTACTAGTGCACAATGATAAATCGATCATCAACTATTCAACTTGAAAGAAAAAAAAGGAGCTGAAGTTATTTGGGATTGAGCTAATGAATTTCATTTTCCAGTGAAATGTATAATCAGTCGTTTTCATCATTCTTGAAGTGTTTTGTTTCTAGAAATTAATATTCAAAAGAAGTGGCTGCCTATCAGAAATTTTTGTACACTTATAGACATTTCGTCTAACACTCATTGGCCTAGGGCTCATCCTCCTCACTTAGTTTGTTAACGTTTTGGATTTTTTTAAC
>NC_020495.1:8812859-8846293 GCF_000184155.1 Fragaria vesca subsp. vesca | reverse complement strand
GTTTGATCATTTTAATTATTTTGAGAATTAACTTTATAGGGATGAAATTGCTGAGTACTCGAAGGAAGTTATGAAGTTGGGGAAGAGACTGTACGAGTTGTTGTCCGAAGCTCTTGGACTCGAGCCAAGTCACTTGAATGACATAGATTGTGGTGAGGGACATCAGGTTATATGCCATTACTATCCTGCTTGTCCACAACCCGAATTAACTATGGGAACAACCAAGCATGCTGACGGCAGCTTCATCACTGTCCTTCTGCAAGATCATATGGGTGGTCTACAGGTCCTTCATCAGAACAAGTGGACTCATGTTCGTCCTGTGACTGGGGCTCTAGTGGTCAACATTGGAGATCTTCTTCAGGCAAGTAGCAGTCACATTCTTCTTTACCTTTTGGACAATCTAATAGTGACAATATCTTGACTCTCTTATTTTGATTTTTCTGTTTTATTGATCATAAAATTCGATCTTTTGCGGTTACATGCAGCTTATATCAAATGACAGATTCAAGAGTGTAGAGCACAGGGTACTGGCAAACCATAGAGGTCCAAGGATATCGGTTGCGAGTTTTTTTTGCACAGGAATGCTGCCATCAACAAAGCTTTATGGACCTATCAAGGAGTTATTATCAGAAGACAATCCTCCAAAGTACAGGGAGACCACTGTGAGGGACTATAGTGCACACCACCGCCTGAGAGGCTTGGATGGTAAACCTTCCTTGTCTCATGTCGAGCTTTGACGGTTGAACTTGGAAAGACAGGCATGAACACACAACTATATAGTTAAAAATAAAAACCATTACTATTACATATATTGCTTGTTTTAATTATTGCCAGGGCTTTACTTTCAAAAAAAATATATTATTGTCAGGGCTACGATCTTATGTTTTAGTTATATACTTGTTGTCCCCCTCCTTGTTCGTACTACCTTTATAATTTTTAATAAAATAAGGGGCTGATTACCCTCTTTTCAAAAAAAGAAAATAAAAAATATATACTCGTTGTTGGCAAAGTGTTTCACAAGGATTATAAGGATGATGGAGAGCTTGTTTGATATATCGATGGAGATGATGATAGGGTTTCTATTAGTTTTTTTTCTTTTTCGTTTTTTTTAAATTATTGAAAAATTTAAATTTGGTGGACATGATTTTTTGTCCTTATTCCATATCCACATTCTCAACCAGATTAGATCTAGTAGGGAAAGAATCGCGACATGCCTTTCCACAAGCAAAATTTCACTCAAAGTGGCTCCTAATGCATTGGATACTCATTCAACACTTTACACTTCTAATACACTTCTAAAACCTACCTTCTTCAAAGATCGGTTATTGAGAGTATGAGACCTCCAAATTTGTTCACTTATATAAAAACAAAAAACCAAAAAATTCAATAAACCGACTAGGAGAAGAGTTAGTAATGGCCATAATCGGGAGGAAACAAGAGTAGCACTTGTAGCTGGAAAAAACTCCCATGCTATCATAGTGTCATCAACTAAGTTTATCTCGAGGACATCTACGTACTCATCTAGAACTCACGAATTGAATTGAGCGAATAACCTCCACATAGATTGTTTTAGAGTTAGAACAATTTGTTTGTCTATGTTTTTGTCTTTTACCTTCCCGAGATGAGTGGTTTTAATTGTCCCAACTATGTGTGATTACATTAAAGATAGTCAAGTTTAGAGTACCACTGACCAATGAGAAAGATTGTTTTGAGAGTCTATTCAGCGCACCCGACTTCATTGGTCATATTCGACTCGACCCATCCAAACATTCTGATTCTCCTTCGTCTTCAACGATTACGACATCCATACACGTCGATCTCTTCGAAATAGTGAAGAAGCTCGAGCTCTCCGATTTCAAGCAATTCATCTGTACCAAATCCTTTAATTCCTTGCATATCAGCCTCGCAAATGGCAGAGCAACTGGAAATTGGGTATCGACCCCAATCGCGATACGCCAGCAATCCCTAAAAATGGTCTTCATTTGTGTTCTGGTGTGTTTTGTATGCAATTGGATGATGAGGACGATGACTTAGTCCACATAGGGTGGTTGATTGTGCTTATCTAAAGATAAAATGCTAGTAAAAAGGAAAGGAAAAACTTTTGTGTAATGACAAATTACTCGATAATAAAAGGAAAGAAAAATATATACCACATTCGTAGGCACATTACAATTCCAATAACAAAAATTCATAAAATAAAAATTCGACTATCTAATGTGATCATTATAATGAAACAAGGCTATGGTATTAAATTCAATTGTATTCGGCAACATTCGGTGCTCGATCGAAGCGGTAATCTATCGTCACTTATCACACGGAAATGCTCTTACCTGCCTCTCTGTGACCTAGTTTGGTTTATCCTTCCACAAGTTAAACTCTCACATAGATGAGACGTAACCACCCATGTAAAAATTTGGAGACGTTTACGTCTTGACGATAGGGCTCCCCACAGGGTATATTAAACGTAAAAAGAGTTGACCGCTTCTATCGAGACCCAGACTTTACCCGAAGTACTTGATTTTTCAACCATAGCCGTATTTAATTATTCTGTTCATATCTTATTTCACAAGATTTTTGAAAATTTTGCTTTCTCTGTATAGTTGGTTTACAAAGTTATACACTTGTATATAACATACTAAACAAGTTATGTCATATTAGTTGGCACGTTGCAATTCCAATGATTATAAAATTCACAGAAGGAAAATTCGACCGTCTGATGTGATCATTATAGTGAAACATGGCTATGGTATTAAATTCAATTGTATTCGGCAACATTCGGGGCTCGATTGAAGCGGTCAACCCTAATCTATCGTCACTTATCACACGGAAACGCTCTTACCTGCCTCTCTGTGACCTAGTTTGGTCATTTTTTCCACATGTTAAACTCTCACATAGATGGGACGTAACCACCCATGTAAAAATTTGGAGACGTTTACGTCCCGACGACAGGACTCCCCATTGGGTATATTAAGTGTAAAAAGGGTTGACCGCTTCTATCGGGACCCAGACGTTACCCGAAGTACATGATTTTTTCAACCATAGCCGTATTTAATTATTCCGTTCACATCTTATTTCACAAGATTTTTGAAAATTTTATTTTTTCTGTATAGTTGGTTCACAAAGTTATACAGTAGGATATAACCTACTAAATAATTTATGCTACATTAGTAGGCACGTTACAATTCCAATAATTAAAATTCACATAATGAAAATTCAATCGTCTGATGTGATCATTATAGTGAAATATGGGTATGGTATTAAATTCAACTGTATTCGGCAACGTTCGGGACTCAATCGAAGTGGTCAATCCTAATTCATTGTCACTTATCACACGTAAATGCTCTTACCTGCCTCTCTGTGACCTAGTTTGGTCAATCCTTCCACACGTTAAACTCTCACATAGATAGGACGTAACCACCCATGTAAAAATTTGGAGACGTTTACGTCCCGACGATAGGGCTCCCTATAGGTATATTGAGCATAAAAAGGGTTGACCGCTTCTATCCGGATCCAGATGTTACCCGAAGTACGTGATTTTTCAATCATAGCTGTATTTCATTATTCCGTTCACATCTTATTTAACAAGATTTTTGAAAATTTTGTTTTCTCTGTATAGTTGGTTCACAAAGTTGTACCTACTAAACTATCTGCATATAACCTACTAAATAAGTTATACCGTTTTAGTAGCTAGGCACGTGACTCTCTGAAGTCATAAATATGTGAAAATAATAGTCATGGTAATTAAACAGGTCTACTGTAAAAAATCCACCTCGTTCGAATACGTTAGGCCACCCATCGAATCGGTCAAACTTAGTTGAACCTTCTTTTTACACGAAACACTGTGGATCGGCATCGTGCGAAACCCTCTTTTTCCCTGTTTTCGAACCTAAAACTCGTATATATGAGATTTAGTTAAATTTTTTTGTTAAGCGTAACAAGGATTGACCAATTTTATCAAGAACCATACGTTACCGGAAACTTTTGATTTTTCGACCCTGGCCGTATTTCACTATTCCGGTCAAATCCTATTTCACAAGATTTTTTA
The DNA here is from genome assembly GCF_000184155.1 of Fragaria vesca subsp. vesca. Lineage (NCBI taxonomy): Eukaryota > Viridiplantae > Streptophyta > Magnoliopsida > Rosales > Rosaceae > Fragaria > Fragaria vesca. The sequence goes on along the minus strand of NC_020495.1, from coordinate 8,842,248 downwards.
AATTTTGCCTTCTCATTATAATTGGTTCACAATGATATACGTTTTTAATTAACCTACTAAATAAGTTATACCGTTTTAGTTAAAAAATTTGTGAAAATAAAAATTACCATCTGATGGAAAAAATTTGAGATATCTACACCTTTTGCTGCACCACACACACTCATCAGAAGGAGCTCCAATGTTTTAGAAAGAATCATCACACACCTCACTTTTGCATTTTCACAAATCAGTTCATGTGCATTACTTGTGTGTAAAGCTTAACTATGCCAGTTAAACTACATGCTTTCACAAATCAACACTGTATTAGAAGATGCAATGTTCTAAGAATATATTTACTGGTAGTATCATTACCAATCTCATTCTGGCATTTTCACAAACAGGTTATGTGCATTGCTTATATACCCAGTCTAAATGAACTCTATAAACTAAGGGTTACACTCGTTACAATGAATCAAAGCTCATGCAATTGCAGTCCAAATCTCCCCCAATTTTAAACTCAAAGGATTCCATGGATCAAAAGTAAACAAACACTGGAAGAGCGGCAAACAAAATTGATAACCAAATCTGATTCAAAGCTAATGCTTCCCATGAGCAAAAGTAAACTTGAACACAGAGAAACAATATAGGACTCCCTGTGCAATCGATTTCTGTATCTTCTGAGAAAGGTAACAGTAAGAACTCCGAGGCCGAGCGGCGGCGTTGGTAGCAGAAGCTTCACATATCCGTTGGACCTCTCCACATTAACATTCTCGGCCTCTTCATTCTTGTTCAGCTCGACGGAGAGCGTCGGCTTCCTCCGCCGCGTCGTGGAGGCTGTGGTGGTTGACCATCTCCTAGCGGTTCTGGACCAGCAGAGACTGGTAAGGTGCAACGGAAGAAGAAAATAAGGGCCTGCGATGTAGCCTCTTCCAGTCTTCCATATAAAGTTGAGTTTCGAAGTAAGACAACACATGAGCGGATCAACTTACCTTTGCCCACTCTGCCCTTAATCGCCCATCACTCGCCTACCTAACAGACCGCAAACGCCCAACTAACGGCCCAAGTCCACGTGCTCAAACAGACGGTGGAGATGTTGGGTGCACTGAATAACTAGGTTTTTGTCTTCTGCTCCGAGCCTTGCAATACCACTAATTATTGTGAACTTGCAAACCAGAAGAAAATGGTGGACACAAGTGACCGCACCAGTGAACTGAAAGCATTTGATGATACGAAAGCCGGTGTGGAAGGACTAGTCGATACAGGAGTCACAACAATCCCTCGCATTTTCCACTCCAGATCACCACCAAGTACTGTTGATCAGAGGGAGGGAGGTGATGATGCTGCCCAGTTCAGCATTCCAATCATCGATCTTCAAGGTGGCACAATCCATGCAGACTCAGCTTTACGATCTGAGGTCATGGAGAAAGTTCGACATGCGTGTGAGAAATGAGGTTTCTTTCAGGTCCTGAATCATGGAATTCCTGTAAATGTTTTGGATGAGGTGATTCGAGGGATACGCGAGTTCCACGAGCAGGATAATGAGCTCAAGAAAGAGTTCTATACAAGGACTCCCGGGAAGAAAGTGTATTATCATTCTAATTATGATTTGTACCAAGCTTCATATCTACTGACTGGAGAGACACACTTGGCTGTTTCATGGCTCCTAATCCACCCAAACCAGAAGAATTACCGTCAGTATGCAGGTAAAGCTTCATCTTTAGCTCTAGCTAGCTTTCACATTATGAGTAATTGTTTGGCTTAGGGGCTTCATCACTGTCCTTCTGCAAGATGACAAGATCATATCGGTGGTCTACAGGTCCTTCATCAGAACAAGTGGATTCATGTTCCTCCTGTGACTGGGGCTCTAGTGGTCAACATTGGAAATCTTCTTCAGGCAAGCAGCAGTCACATTCTTCTTTACCTTTTCGACAATCTAATAGTGATAATATCTTGAACTCCCTTATTTTGATTTTTCTGTTTTATTGATCAAAAAATTCGATATTTTACAGTTATATATATGCAGCTTACCAAATGACAGATTTAAGAGTGTAGAGCACAGGGTACTGGCAAACCATAGAGGTCCAAGGATATCGGTTGCGAGCTTTTTTTGCACAGGAATGCCGCCATCAACAAAGCTTTATGGACCAATCAAGGAGTTATTATCAGAAGACAATCCTCCAAAGTACAGGGAGACCACTGTGAGGGACTATGTTGCATACCACAGCCAGAAAGGCTTGGATGGTAAATCTTCCTTGTCTCATGTCAAGCTTTGACGTTTGAACTTGGATAGACAGGCATGAACACAACTATATATGGTTAAAAACCATTACTATTACATATACTGCTTGTTTTATTGTCAGGGTTATGATCTTATGTTTTAGTTATATACTTGTTGTTGGCCAAGTTTTTCACAAGGATTATGAGTAGGATCGATGCAGAGCTTGTTTGATATATCGATCGAGATGATGAGAGGGTTTCGATCTATTGCTGGCAACTGATTGTTTTGTGGAACAACATGGCTTATGGGTGTCAGTAATAGACGGGTTTGCCCTTATCAATAGAAGAAATTTACTTATTAGCTCCATACTGAATTTTTATTTTTATTTTTTTTTCAAAATTCAGAGTGTTGTTATTGATTTTTATATGTTTTAAGTTAAAAATAGGGTAGTGCTAGAGGGCCTTAATAAGGCCTAAAATTGGTGGTCTTAATCTTATGTGTTATATATGCCATGTAAGTTAATTAAAATATTAATTTATTTTCGATTCCACATAATATATCTTGCCAAATCAAAACATTGTATTACCAATTTTGCCATTTCTATTTCCTCTTTCATTTTAAGGGGTGAATCAATGATATAAATGTATTTTATTAGGTAATAAAAATAAATATTACATATTAATAGCAACCACTAATTATGTATAATATAAGGAATGTTTCTTACATCAATATATATGAAGATTAACTGTTTTTTAAATAATAATTAATTATGTCAAATAAACTCTAACCCTAACCCTAATTCGTCCAAAAAGCAATTACAATTCATAAAAAGAAAACACTAATATAAGATAATTCGGATATAATTCATCAAAATTTTCTATAATTCGTCTAAAAAATAATTTATATACAAATAATTTTTCTAAATCATTTACATACAAATTATTTAGATAATATATATACATGTATTTTTTTATATAATATACATGTATTATAAATATATAATATAATGTTATTTTGATGTTATATTTTTATATTTAATTAGATATTTAGAAGAAGGAAAGCTAAAATAGTTTTATTTTTAATGAAAAACTAAATTTATTAGTCATTGTTTGAAATGGATCAAATGGTAAGATGGTTTTTATACATAAGTATTACATGGCATAAGATTTTTAATATGTGATGTGTCTAAGTGATTTGGCATGCCACATAGATTTGAGGCCTAAAATCTTAAGCCTTAATAAGGCCTAGAATCATTTTCTTTTAAAATATCTCATTGACTGCATAAATAACGCTTGCACCGTTTTTTGACTAATACATATTATTATTAGTTAATTCATTACTTTCAGGCAATTGAATTTCACAATGTTTGGAGATAATCTGATGCAATCACAAATCTTGGTCATACTGCTAACTTGTAAAGTTAAAATCATAGCCTTCCTCCTTTGGCTCTAACAACTTTTAACTTTTATTGTCATAGTTTAGATTGTTCACGTGGATTTTTCTTGTAATCTTTTTTGTTTATTCATCGAAAAAAAAAAGTGTGGTGTAATTTATTGAAAAATTAAAATTTGGTGGACGTAATTCCACATCCACCTTCTCAATACATAATCATGATCAGTTGTCTTTTCACAAGCAAAAGTTCACTGAAGTGTCCCATAGTGCATTGAATACTTTCTCAACACTTTACACTTCCAAAACCTAAGTTCTTCAAAGATAATCTTTCTTTTTTTTTTTTAAAAGAAAAAGAAAAAAAAGGAGAGGAGTTAATCGAGAGGACCACACTACAACAACATGGAGTAAAGGTCACACAACCTTTAGAGGTGTTGCATTTTTCTGTAAGTGTGGCAAGTGAGGGTATTAACAATGTATAAGAGAAAAATGCCACATATGTATGAATTGCAACAACCCCAAAAGCCACACATCTCCTTATTGTGGTAGACTTGTAGCGCCAAATAAGAGTAGTGCTTGTAGCTGAAAAAAGACCCCATTGCTATCATAATGTCAACTCAGTTTATCTCAAGATCATCTACTCGTTAAGAATTCACGAATTGAGCGAATAACCTCCACATAATTTTTGTTTGTCTTTATTTTGTCTTTTACCTTCCGGAAATGAGTGGCTAGTCAAGTTCCGAAAATTATTGTATGCACCACTGGGACAGCTGCACCAGTGATCTCCGCCGTCCGTTTCGACGCGTGGATCAATTTGTAGATTAAGGCGCTAGTTGGCCGTTTGGCCTCTGTTAATAGGCGAGTGGGGAGGGGGCAGAAAGTGAGAGACCTCCTCTCCTAAATCCACATGAATTCAAAGCTTTTCTCTCTCTAAATCCTTTCTCTCTCTTTAACTTTTCTGATCATATAACGATTCACCGGAGCTCTGACACAAGACTGGGTGCCGGAGAGGCCGGCAATCCCGACGTGGATAGGGGAGAAGCTAAGGGGAAAGAGGCCGCAGAAGGTGCCGCCATTCTGGAGGTGGGAATGAGGTTGGGGGAGGTGGAGGTGGAGGTGGAGGTGGAGACGGAGTTGGTCGCAGGTCGCATGGTGGCGGAGATCAGAGACTCTGGCGGCTGGGTTTGTATTAGAAGAAAGGGTCTAAGCAGTGGCGGAACTATGTTGAAGGCTGGTAGTCTGGTACGGCTATAGCCCAAACGAAAATCTTCTGCTACTTCTACCAGTATGGGTGCCACTATTAACATTACTTCAGTTGGTTCAGTTGGCTAACTACCAGCTATGTTTGTTATTAAAAACTTTAGGTTACCAGTTCGAATCCTGTTTCCCCCCATATTTATTTATCTTCTTCATTTTCATCCTGTTTCTTTCTTCTCTTTCCCACCTTTTCTTCTAATTGCTTTTCTTCCTTTTTTTTCTTTCTTCTTTCTCCTTTTTCCTCCATTAATTAGTTTCTTTTAAATTATTTTTTCTCGTCCTATTTTTCTTACAAATATTTTCTACTATTTTCACAATTAATATCTCTACTTTTCTCCTTTCCTATTCTTCCCCTATTTTTTTCTCCTTATTCTTCCTTAGTCACAACATATTCTCTTACAAATTCTTTATTACTTATTTCATTTTTTATAGCAAATTTTTTTTATGCATCTAAGTTCAGCCCAACCCACTTTTGATTCCTGGTTCCGCCATAGGGTCTAAGAGATGATGACATAGGTTTGGGTCGGGTTTGGGTTTGGGTTTGGTTTGGAGTTTGACTTTTAAAATTTTAATGTATTAAACCATAATCAATTGCCTAATATTGATTAGTAAGTTAAAGTTCTTTATTATTAAACCACAATCAATTGCCTAATTTTAATATATAACACCGTTTTAGTAGTCACGTTGCGATCTGAGGTCATAATTACGTGAAAATAAAAATTCCACTGTTTGATGTAGGCATGATAATTAAATAGGTCTACTGAAAAAAATTCACCCCGTTTCGAATTTATTAAGCCCCTCATCGAATCGGTCAACCTTAAATATATCTCGTTTTTCAAACGCGGTTGACCGACATCATGCGAGATCCTATTTTTCCTCGTTTTCAAACAAGAAGCTCATATATATGAGATTTAGGATCCCATGAATTTTTTTTGTTAAATTGACCCTCCGGTGGTTAGGCTCCCCTTTAGGAACGCCTAAGCGTAACTAGGGTTGACCGCTTTTATTAAGGCCTAAGCATTACTGGAATTTTGTGATTTTTCATCTCTACATGTATTTCACTATTTCGATCACATCCTATTTCACAAGATTTTCAAAAATTTTGCTTCCTCTATATAATTGGTTCATAATGATATTTATTTGAATATAACTTACTAAACAAGTTATACCGCTTTAGTAGACACGTGACGATCCGAGGTCATAAATACGTGAAAATAAAAATTCCACCGTCTGATGTTGTCATGATAATTAAATAGGCCTACTGAAAAAAATTCACCCCGTTTCAAATTTATTAAGCCTCTCATCGAATCGGTCAACCTTAAATATACCTCGTTTTTTACACGAAACACAGTTGACCGACATCATGCGAGATCCTATTTTTCCTCGTTTTCAAACAAGAAGCTCATATATATGAGATTTAGGATCCCATGAATTTTTTTTTGTTAAATTGTCCCTCTGGTGGTTAGGCTCTCCTTAGGAGCGCCAAAGCGTAAATAGGGTTGACCGTTTTTATCAGGGCCTAAATGTTACTGAAAGCTTATGAATTTTCAACCCTAGCCGTATTTCATTATTTCAAACACATCATATTTCACAAGATTTTCGAAAATTTTGCCCTGTCTGTATTGTTGGTTCACAATAATATACATTTGAACATAACTTACTAAATAAGTTATACCATTTTAGTAGTCACGCTGCGATCCGAGATCATAATTATGTGAAAATAAAAATTTCACCGTCTGATGTAGGCATGGTACTTAAATAGGTCTACTGAAAAAAATCCACCCCGTTTCAAATTATTTACGCCCCCCATCGAATCAGTCAACCTTAAATGTACCTCGTTTTTTACACGAAACGCGGTTAATTGACATCGTGCGTGATCCTATTTTTTCCCATTTTCGAACAAGAAGCTCGCATATATGAGATCTAGGATCCCATGAATTTTTTTGTTGAATTGACTCTCTGGTGGTTAGGCTCCCATTAGGAGTGCTTATGCGTAATTAGGGTTGACCGCCTTTATCGAGACATAAACATTACCGAAAGTTTGTGATTTTTCATCCCTAATAGTATTTCACTATTTCGATCACATCTTATTTCACGAAAGTTTTCAAAATCCTGCTTTCTCTGTATAGTTGGTTCACAAAAATGTACATTTGCATATAACCCACTAAACAAGTTATACCATATTAGTAGACACATTGCGATTCTGATGATTAAAATTCACAAAATGAAAATTTAGCCGTTTGATGTGACTGGCATAGTGAAATACAGCAGTGATAGAAAATTTAAATGTATTCGATAATGTTCCGGGATCCATCAAAGCGGTCAACCCTAATTTAACGCCACTTACCACACGAAAAGCTCTTATCTACCCCTATATGACCTTGTTTGGTTGATTCTTCCACACACAAAGCTCTCACATTGATGAAATGTAACAACCCATGTAAAAATTTAAGGACCTTCACCTCCCGACGATAGGGCTTCCATAAAGAAAAATAAGCGTAAATAGGGTTGACCGCTTCTATCGGGGACCAAACGTTACCGAAATCATGTGATTTTTCAACCATAGTCGTATTTCACTATTCCGATCACATCTTATTTCATGAGATTTTTGAAAATTTTGCTTTCTCTATATAGTTGGTTCACAAAGATAACATTTACATATCACCTACTAAACAAGTTATACCATATTAGTAGACACATTGTGATTCTGATGACTAAAATTCACAAAATGAAAATTTAGCCGTTTGATGTGACTGGCATAGTGAAATACAGCAGTGATAGAAAATTCAAATGTATTCGATAATGTTCGGGGATCCATCAAAGTGATCAACCCTAATTCAACGCCACTTACCACACGAAAACGCTCTTACCTACCCTTATATGACATTGTTTGGTTGATTCTTCCACACACAAAACTCTCACATTGATGAAATGTAACAACCCATGTAAAAATTGAAGGACCTTCACCTCCCGACGATAGGGCTTCCATAGAGAAAAATAAGCGTAAATAGGGTTGACCGCTTCTATCAAGGACCAAACGTTACCAAAATCATGTGATTTTTCAACCATAGTCGTATTTCACTATTTCGATCACATCCTATTTCACAAGATTTTCAAAAATTTTTCTTTTTCTGTATAGTTGGTTCACAATGATATATATTTGAACATAACCTACTAAACAAGTTATACCGTTTTAGTAGTCACGCTGCGATCCGAGGTCATAATTACTTGAAAATAAAAATTTCACCGTCTGATGTAGGCATGGTAATTAAATAGGTCTACTGAAAAAATTCACCCCGTTTCGGATTATTTACGCCCCCCATCGAATCGGTCAACCTTAAATATACCTCGTTTCTTACACGAAACGCGGTTGATTGACATCGTACGAGATCCTATTTTTCCCCGTTTTCGAACAAGAAGCTCGCATATATGAGATTTAGGATCCCATGATTTTTTTTTGTTAAATTGACCCTCCGATTGTTAGGATCCCCTTAGGAGCACCTAAGCGTAATTAGTGTTGACCGCTTTTATCGGGGCCTAAACGTTACCGGAAGTTTGTGATTTTTCATCTCTACATGTATTTCACTATTTCGATCACATCTTATTTCACAAGATTTTCAAAAATTTTGCTTCCTCTGTATAGTTGGTTCACAATGATATACATTTCAATATAACCTACTAAATAAGTTATACCGCTTTAGTAGACACGTGACGATCCGAGGTCATAAATACGTGAAAATAAAAATTCCACCGTCTGATGTTGGCATGGTAATTAAATAGGTTAACTGAAAAAAATCTCACCCCGTTTCGGATTTATTAAGCCCCTCATCGAATCGGTCAACCTTAAATATACCTCGTTTTTAACACGAAACACGGTTGACCGACATCGTGCGAGATCCTATTTTTCTGTATAGTTGGTTCATAATTATGTACACTTGCATATAACCTACTAAATAAGTTATACCGCTTTAGTATGCACGTGACGATCTGAGGTCATAAATATGTGAAGATAAAAATTCGACCGTCCGATGTAGACATTGTAATTAAAAACGTCTACTGCAAAAAATTCATCCCGTTTTGGATTTGTTACGCCCCCTATCGAATTGGTCAACATTAAATATACCTCGTTTTAAACTCACAACGTGGTTGACCGGCATCATGCGAGACACTATTTTTCCCCGTTTTCGAAAGTATAGATTTTTTTGAATAACAGTTATATTTTTTAGGTATTTTTGAAGTTTCAAAATCATAGCAAATCATAATACTTTTATAACTTATGAAATTCCGAAAATCATAAAAAATAGATTCGTTACTCGAAAAATTCTCTGAAAATTCACACGCTCTCACGGTGGTGCGCTTTGCCCATCCGTGTAAAAATTGTAACATACTTACATACGCTTGACACATCCGCTCACAGTGAGAAATAAACATACATGAGGTGGACTGAGTTGACCGAGATCCGAACGATGACGAAAATAGGTAAATTTTCTACCATAGCCATGTTTCATTACGTTGATCACATCCTATGGATGGATTTCACAAATTTCATTTCCTCGGTATAGTAGGTTCACAAAGATGCACACTTGGGTTAAAACCTTTTAAGCAAGTTAAACTACATTAGTAGACTTTGTGATTTTAAACCAACTGTATCGAGGAAATGAAATTTGTGAAATCCGTCCATAGGATGTGATCAACATATTGAAGCACGACTATGGTAGAAAATTTACCTATTTCCGGCATTGTTTGGGCCTCGGTCAATATAGTCAACCATATGCATCCTTCTATCTCTTTTAGGGCAACCGTGTCAAGTGGATGCGTATTTCTTCGAATTCTTAAATGGATGGATAGAGACGGTCTTAGGAGAGGAGAGTGTAGTAATTTTCATGGATTTTTTCGAGTAACATTTATATTTTTTAGGTATTTTTGAACTAATAGTAAATCATAGTAATTTTATAACTTTTGAAATTCCGAAAATCATAAAAAATAGACCCATTACTCGAAAAGTTTCCTGAAAATTCATACGTTCATGGTGACGCACTCTGCCCATCTGTGTAAAAATTATAAAATATATACATCCGCTTGATACGATTCAGTGTATCGAAACAATGACGAATTAAGTGTACTTTTTTAAAAATAACAATTTTACAACTACATTATTTTTCTTTTAATTACTCTTTCTCTAAGGAAACAATTGTTCCAACAAAAAAAAAAAGAAACAATTGTTTAATTAAAAATGATTTTATTAGATAAGTATTTGTATTAGTATTATACTATTAGTAGTACAGGGTTGCTGGTCATTTGGGTGGTCTGATGACTTTGCTTTAATTGCAAAGACCACGTTCCTTAATTAAGCAAATGTCAGAATCGAATATTGGTTTAATTAATCAATAAACATGTTCTTGTCCACGTATGTTGCAACAGTAATCATATGATCTCTCATTCATACATCTTCCATTCCCGGGTGTTCGTCGGAAAAAGAAAAAAAAATCAAACCCCAGAACTGGTAAATCATCTCCTCTGCTTCAATTATTTCCCAATCTACCGTTCCCTTCTCGCAAAACCCTCACCCTCAAACCCAAATCTCTAACGGCCTCACTGCTCAACCGTCGGGCATACCCAAAAACCTCGATGACGTTCTCTGCTTCGCCCAACAACTACTGGACGAACCTGAGCCGGCCCAAGTTAATCGTAGCTCCGATGGCGGACAACTCCGAGACGGAAATTTCTGCCGAACCACCATCACAGACCTGATGGCGAATTGAGCAGAGAATGAACGAACCCAGATCTTCTTCTGCAAAGAAAAAGAAGAAAAGACTCAGAACCCAGAATTGGGCAAGAGAGTTGTGATCAAGATTGAGGTGGATGTTTTGATGGGGGAGTTGGGGACGATCGATGAATTCGGCGGAGGATTGGGCCTCAGATTAGTCGGATTTGTGGAGAATGAGAGATGGTTGATGTAATTGAGGGAGATGAGAGAGGAGAAAGGAAGACAAAACAAGACCAGTCGAAGCTAACGTTGTTTAGCTTGCACGCGCTCTTAGACATCGTGGTGCAGCTGTCCCAGTGGTGCAGGGAATAGGCTCTCGTCAAGTTCAGGGTACCAGTGATTAAAGAGAAAAAGTATACGATCCGTTAGAGTATAAAATATGTTTTTGTCTTCTGCTCCAAGCCTTGCACTACTCTTTAATCTATAATCTCTTGCTCGCTACCACCAATTATTGTGACTTGCAAACCCAGAAGAAAATGGTGGACACAAGTGACCGCACAAGTGAACTAAAAGCATTTGATGATACAAAAGCCGGTGTGAAAGGACTACTCGATGCAGGAGTCGCAACAATCCCTCGCATTTTCCACTCCAGATCACAACCAAATGTTGATCAGAGGGAAGGAGGTGATGATGATGCCCGGTTCAGTATTCCAACCATCGATCTTCAAGGCGGCAAAATCGAAGCAGACTCAGCTTTACGAGCTGAGGTCATGGAGAAAGTTCGGCATGCGTGTGAGAAATGGGGTTTCTTTCAAGTAGTGAATCATGGAATTCCTGTAAATGTTTTGGATGAGGTGATTCGACGGATACGCGAGTTCCATGAGCAGGATAGTGTGCTAAAGAAAGAGTTCTATACAAGGACTCCCGGGAAGAAAGTGTATTATCATTCTAACTATGATTTGTACCAAGCTTCATCAACTGACTGGAGAGACACACTCGGCTGTTTCATGGCTCCTAATCCACCCAAACCAGAAGAATTACCCTCAGTATGCAGGTAAGGCTTGATCTTTAGCTCTAGCTAGCTTTGACATGATGAGTAATTGTTCTTAAATAGGGTATATATATGACTGTTAATTATAAGAACCACACATCTAGAATGTTTGCGCTTATAATGATGGAATCATCACTTGTTCAAAGCAATCGTTTATGTAGTAATCAGGACATTAGCTAGAGTTTGACTACAGAATTACGATATGAATCAATGTTCATGTGCTAAATTTGGTAAGTTGTGCAATGCAATGACAAACATCTATGTACGTCTGTAGTATGCAAAGTATAGTTTCACTTGATAAATGAACTAAATTAGTAAGTAAGATCAGAGTTGGGAACTTGGGATTGCAGTGATATAGTGATTGAGTACTCAAAGCATGTGATGGAGCTGGGATTAACATTGTTTGAGATACTATCTGAGTCTCTTGGGCTTAATCCGAACTATCTTAAAGACATGAATTGCGCCGAGGGGCTTCTTCTACTGGGTCACTGCTATCCAGCATGCCCTGAGCCAGAATTGACATTCGGCGCCAGCAAGCACACTGATGGTACCTTCATCACCATTCTTTTGCAAGACCAAGTAGGTGGTCTCCAAGCTTTATATGAGAATCGATGGGTTAATGTTCCCCCCATGCATGGAGCTCTAGTTGTCAATGTTGGAGACCTTCTTCAGGCAAGTCCATTCTTGTTAGCTTAATCTTTTGTTGTTTACTAACAAATGACATGCATGATATGTTGCTATTGCTAATTATGTATCTTTAGAATACTGTCATATACATTGGTAACTTATCGACTGTGTTGCTCAAGTTTGTGCAGCTCATAACAAATGACAAGTTTGTTAGCTTGGCTCACAGAGTTAGAGCAAACAATGCAGGGCCAAGAACATCTGTGGCAAGCTTTTTCAGATCTGAACGGAACACAAAAGTTTTCGGACCAATTAATGAGTTGTTATCAGAAGAGAACCCCCAAATCTACCAAGAAGTTGATATTAAAGATTATGTAAGGTACTACTACTCAGAAGGGAAGGAAAATTACCCATTACTACATTTCAAGCTGTGAAGTTGATGCCCATCAAGAACATTTAAGCTCTGTTAGTTATAATAATAGTGATGGTTCAATTCCCTTAATGAATGTAAAATTATGGCAAAGCACTTTGGTGATTGAAATGTAAAATAAACAAATTCCCAACAATCTCTGTTGCTCAAGTGTTCTGTTTGCTAATTAAACTCAATGAACTCCCTACTTGGGCATAAAATTTGGAGTATTTCTCTAAAACAGGGAATTTTTCCGTTACCTCAAGCAGAAAAACCATAAGATTACTAGGAGTTTAGCCGTTTAGGTGTAACCTTCAAATTAAGTTTTAGTGAATGACAGTAAGTTTCAGTCTAAACTAGCCGACCTTTAAGGGGATAAGATACGGGTGTGGAGTTTAGGTTCGTATTTGTGAAGTTAACACTAATCGTAATTTAATAATAGCCTCTCTTTTAATCATAACCTTAGGACGCGCCTCACGTGCTTGAGGAAGTTTTCTTCAAAACCTCACCATTCTCATCCGGCTGTGCGGCGGCGCTGGCGCAAGCCTTCTCAGGTCAGGTCGTGGGGTTACAATCAGCATCAAAGAAAGAGTCAAAGAGGATTTGGAGAAGGACCCCGTGTGTACTACCCGAGGTATTGATAAATAAGTAAATAGACTATTGTTTAAAAAAATAATATTTTCGTGCTTCTGTGTATTGTCCTAATACATGTATGATTGGTTAATCTGATTTTCTTATTATAATAGATTACAGTTGATAGAACTTTTAGATCTTTCAGGAGATTTTACGTAATGTCTATAAATAGATCTTTCTATCAATGAATGAGTAAACCGTTATTCTCGTTATCTTTTCTCATTCAACACGTTATCAACATTGTGCTCTAACCTGAGCTTCATAACAAAACCCTAACATAAAAGAAAAAACAAAACAGAAAATCCCTTAAATTTTCTGCCTCCGTACCCATCGATTTTGACCTGAGCACCCAGAAATTTGCTCTAGGCACCCACCTTCCCTGAGCGACGTCGGCTACCTCCACCACGGCAGCCCCAGCACCTCGGTCGAAGCCCAGCAGCCTTGACCCATCCCTGGTCGAGCCCTAGTCGGCCTCCTTTCCCGGCGATCTCCCGCCTCGCCGCCACTGCCCCGACGGCGCGCAACTCTCCCAGCCCAGATTCCGGCAGTGCACCGCTCGGACCACCGATCCGGTTGTCCTGCTCCAATGCGCCTTTAACCCAGAACGGTGAGTGAACCACCACAGCGTCGCACCACCCAGCCCCGGGTCCCCTCCCTGACCACGTGTCTGCTGCCCCGCTCCGACTTGCTCGACCCGAATCCGGCAACAGTGCCCTACCCGGATTGCCTTACTGTGTATTGAACGAGGGGCAAAACGGTAAAACTTGCCCCTCCAGGTAAAAAAGTTTTTACCTCAGAGTAAAAACAGTTTAGTTACAGTAGTATAGTTACAGTAGTAACTATTTAATTAGTTTTACTGTTTTTATATATATGGTGAATATTACTAACTATATGTTTTCATTTCATGAAATTTTTCGCTTTGCTTCCCCACTGCAGACTGCTTTGTGAAGAGCTATATAGCCAGTTATTGAAGCTCTTATCCTTACTGCTTCTGGTTGTCGGTTAAGAAACTCCATTACTCTGTCCCAATCAATATAATCAACATCTTTATTGAAGAAACGATCCAAAGCTTCATGAATAGCGACATTATTGGCGGCAAGGAAGAAAAATTCGGTGATTACGGAAATTTCGACCCTTTAAAATATGGAAATTTCGATGGAAATTTCGGGGAAATATCGATTGCAGTAAAAAAATAAGAAAATTGACGGAAATTTAAATAAAAACAAGGAAATTTTAAACCGAACTTTAAGAGATATTTGTTTTCTATATTATGTACTATATTTGAAATGAAAACCTTGAATAAACATTGATCTATAGAGAGTTGTAGTAAGTTAAGGTGAAAATGTAAGTATTGTACCGTTAATAATTCTTAAAAGTTTACTTTAAACATTTTTTTTTTTTATGGCTAGAAACCCAAAAAGAGGCTAAGTCATCACGCCTTATATACATATGATATATTTCACATAGAATTACATGAGTACTTTAAAAGTGATAGAAAATGTTAGACAAATACCATTACATAATAGGTTTGAATTATGTGAATCAATACATATACATATAATCGAGTCATTCATTATATATGGTTGTCATAATTTGCTAACACTCTTGGCATCTAGAACATTAGGAGTTTACATGAGTATAGGATACTAAGTAAAAAAAAGAAAAAAGGATACTAAGTAATAAATAGGATTAATTAGAATTAATCGTACTTATATAAAAATGCACATCAAACAACCATGACGTGTTCATGCATGGGTGGCTAAGGCGTTTTGTCTTTTCCTTGGGTAACCAAGGTTTGATCTGGTTGTCAGGCGTATTGTCTGCTTCCTTTAATTTTAAAATTTGGGCCGAAGTTTTTGGCGGTTTGACTTGACAATATCAGGAATTTCGTTCAAAATATCGCAAATTTCGGGATATTTCACGAATTATCGAATATTTCGGACGATACTTACTTGGTAAGTGGATTTAGAGAAATTTTAAATACACACCTCTAATATCTTAATACACATCCCTATTATTTTATATTTCACATCAGATTTTATAGGTATGCTTAATTACAAAAACATCCATCAATTATTAGGGAAAAAAAGAAAAAAAAGAAACTTCATTTTTTCTAAAACCTAACTCTTCTCCACTATTACTACGTATCAAAAGAAAATAAATAAAAACTGTTTCTCCAAAATTCATCACCTGAATTTCAAATACTGTCATAATCACATGTACAACTTTAGTTTTTATCTTGCAGACTAAAAACTAGTTTTTATGTTATTATACTTCTACTAGTTTCTTAACTTTGAAAAAATTATGTATGTTCAATTATTATTTTTTTCTTCAAATTCAAGCTAATTGATGTCATATTGGAGATTCGGAGTTCGAATATAATATCATCATTTTGATTATAAATTGAAAAATATCAAGAAAAATTTTCTAACCTGATAAAAAAAAATCTAACAGAAAATAAAAGAGAATACATAAAAAGAGTTGTGAATATATGATAATTATATTAAATACAAATTATTATTATTTTTGGATATCGAGGGTATTTAATTTAGGCAGTTTGAGATGTGTATTTAGTATAATATTGACTAGATGGGTAGTGTATTAAGTAAGGGGTGTGTATTAAGATATTAGGGGTGTGTATTTAAAATTACTCGTGGATTTAATATCGGGACAGTGAAAAAACAAAAATATCACCGAAATTTCGGGGATATTTTCGATTTTTCACTCCTTGATTGGCGGTGTTCGTGTCGTGTCCTACTGCCAGGTTAATAAGATTGTCTATGAGATTTACAACTATATATAGGAACAAGTAATAGAAAATGTGAGTATCGCCTTCAAAAAGAAAATGTGAGTATCAGTCACATTTATGTATCCAGAAAATTTTCTCATTTAATTTGTGTATTCATAGACATTAATTATATAAAAAACTACGTCCCATCAGCCGCATATTCCTCTTTTATGTTTCCATCATGCACGCGCCTGCCACCATCAACTGGCAGGGGAAAATCAGACATCTCATCTGAAAATAAAGCTCTAGATTTATCATCATCATTCAACTTCTTGTTTAATTTTGATTCACCCGCACAAAACAAAATTACAATTCACTTCAAGCATATTTCAAGTTCATTTTACATAACAGTTGATCTAAAAATTATTAGATCATTCTTTGATCATGTATATATTATATTACAACTATGTGAGTCGAACTCACAACCTCTCAGTTACTAAAAAAGAGACTATGTCACTAGACCAAATGATATTGGGTATTAATAGATCATTCTTATTTTCAATTTTTTTGTATTTGCACGAGGAAAATAAGTGACAAGGTAAGATCATAAGACGTTTAGAGTAAGAAGTAAGTTGACTGCAGTCAATGTTAAAATCTTGGCCATTCCAGCTTGATATTGTGATCAATCTATAGTTTTCAGGATTGTTTATGGTATTGAAATGTTTAGGACGCTCTTTTCAATTGTTCAAAGTAACCATATTTTGTAAAAATGTCATGAATATATTGAACTTCTATTTTATTTTCAATTTCAATTTATATTTCGACAAGAGAGATTAGTACCTATGTAGTCGGTTTTTAACTTTTTTGCCAACAGATCCCAGGCTTCTCTGGCACTCGTGGTATCACTAATAAGTGAAAAAATACGAGACCCGCAAGAAATATGGATTACATGTAGAGCTTTTGCATTCTGCTTACTCCATGCATCAAACTTTTCTTCATCATCTTCTGGTTTAGGTGGATCACCGGTGGATTCAACAACCTTCCAAAGACCTTCAGCTAACAAGTAGGTCTTAACACGAAGACTCCAATGGTCATAATTATCCACGTTTAGAAGTTTAAGAACAATGGCATCCGGTACAGCACTTGTCATGCTTAATCTGACGACAAAATCAATATATTTTGTGTGATTCAGGCGCATGAGAGAAAGCATGCAATAATTTAAAACTACTGAAACAAACGACTATACTCACTTACTCAGACGGAAGTTGGGGGCGGTCTTACAAGATCTGCAGGGTAGCTTGTAAGTTCCATTGTAACACAGATCAGAAAATAAAGATGTTTTCAATCGGAGGCCTCCTAGTTTACCTAAAAATCTGGCAAAAGACAAATCGAAAAGACGCCATAGAAGAGGTTAGCCTGGTCGTCGTCGTCGGCCTCACATTTTGGAATCTTAAAACAAATTCGATTATATAAATGACAGTGTTATCAATCTTGTGGAATAATATAGAGACTGTTATCAATCATCTGGAATATTATAGAGTCATGGTCAATCATTTCAAATATTAAAAAGAGGAATCAGCTAATTGGTAATATATGCTCATCTAGTCATCTATGAGTTCACTGTTCACACATGACACGTTGAGTTGAAGCACATACAAGAACTTGAACAGATAGATGACATTTATTCATATTGTACTACCTTCAATAATCCAAAAACATCCAAATTCCATAAACAAAGCCACAGCCCATGGGCCCAGTTACATATACATCAATACAATTAAATAAAGCCCAAAGCGATAGTTTTGTAAATTATACTCAAACATACTCATCTAATTCATAATTTTAAAGACAGAGAAACAAGTGAAATCAGAGAAACTACTGAGCCTGACAAGTGCGAGTTTAGCTTGCACACGACTTTTATTCATATTGTACTATCTTCAATAATCCAAAACATCAAATTCCAGAAACGTTCCCGAAACAAAGAACTAGAAACATAGCCACAGCCCATGGGCTCAGTTACATATATATCAATACAATCAAATAAAGCCCAAAAGGCCCAAAGAGAGTATCAGGCAGCAGCAGCAGAATGCATGAACAATTATGCCCTAGGATGCTCAATCTAACTATCTATCTCTGCCGCCTATGCTCCCGCTCTCGATCCCTGGAACCTCTAGAGTGCCTCGACGGCTCTTCCTCCACCTGCACCTCCTGCGGCGAAGCCTCCGCGTACCTCGACGACTTCTTCTTCCTCTTAAAGTGCCTATCGTCGTCGCTAGACTCGTAGTCCACAGCAGGAGAGCTCACAGCACTGGTCGTACTCTTCCTGCTAGTTGTACTCACAGCCGCAGCAGAAGCAGCAACCTTAGCAGACTTGCTATACTCATGGTCGTGGAATCCATTCGCCACCTCCTTCGAGCCGCCACCCGCCGTCTCCTTTGCGGCAGGAGAGCTCTTCCTCTTCTTGTTCCCTTCGCCCTCAGGGAAGCTGATCCTGGAGAACACGCTGGCCTTGCTCTTGGCTGAAGCAATTTCAGCCGCGGACTTGGCTGAGCTAGGCTTTGACTGCGGTGCTGCACTTTCAGTAGCGGCGGGTTTCGACGAGGAAGACTCGGAACGGTGACGTTTCTGGCGGGGCTTGTCGTCGTCGTAGTAGTCGTGGTCCTTGGCGCTTTCCCGCTGGGGCTCTCGTTCTCGGTCACGGTCACGGTCGTGGTGGTGGTCGGGTTTTCTCTTGGGAGGGCGGGGTGGGGGGAGTGGGTCGACGAGGTCACGTGAAGCTCTTCGGTCTCGGTCTCTGGGTTCAGGAGAGGACCTCTCGTATCGGTGGTGGCGATGGTGGTCGCGGTCCCTGGAATCTGGGCTTGGAGATCGGGCTAGAGAAGACTTCTGCACATTAACCACAAAAACCCACCAAGTCAAAATTGCGAAAACACAGTCTCACACGTGGCAAGCTGCCAAGACAAACTAGAACTTGTGTAAAAAATTATTACAAACTTGTGTTTTTACTATAACTATTGGGTACAATACAGATTTTTACTTTGGGACATTGTTAATTTGTATTTTCATGGAAAAACAATTTTTTTTTCCTTCTGTAAAAAAGCACCAAAGTAAGAACATCTAGGACCAGTGCACAATTCAAACATAACCCCAGACTTCCAATTGCAACACTTTCGGGGAGAGTAATTTTTTTCCTTTCTCCTTGTTGTGGGGTAAAATTTTGATCCATGGTAAATATTTTGTTGGAACAATGGGATTAACATGACCTCAGGTTTGTGGAGAAGCTAGGCCAGTTTCCCTGTGTGCTCCAATCCGGCAATTAAAATTACCGCACACTTGGAAGAGACAAACTAGATCATGTTCTCTCCGCATGATCAAATGGAGCATAATAGGAAGATAAAAAATAAAAATAAAAGACTGAAAGAAAAATAAATTACTTCTGAGAAAAAATGGTTTAATAAATCCTAGACCATTTCCCCCCAACTGCAGCAACAATACAAATTTTCTTTTTCTGATTTCGTCAATAAAGGAGAAGGGCGTTGTTATCTGGCCAAATTGGTGGTCTATTGCCAACTTGGTGTCTCCTTGCAAAATTCTTGACAAAAAACTAATGGACCTGGTGCTGCAGTACACAAATGATAAGAAGAGAGGGAAATTGGCACAATAAAGACGTACAGATTTGGACTTCATTGGAGGCACATCGCCATCACCGCCAACTTCCCTTCCATAGTCCCGATCTTTGGAGAATTCCCTGCTGAAATATTATAAATCATGTAAATAAAGATATCTACCGAGCTCCACAGTTCCCATGTCCAAAATAAAATCAAAACTTTCAAACTTACCTTTGGCCCGGTCTCTCATTTTCACGCTTCCTCCTCAAATCTGCTTTCCGAGCCTCAAATTCCTCTCTGCTCATGATAGGAGGAGGTCCAACATTCATCCCATTCATGCCCATACCCATACCAAAGTCAGCAAGATCCCTGTATAACGTTAAAAAAAATTAGACGGACATTAGCCCAAAGGACTGAAAGGACTCTATTTTGAAAAATGAAAAGGGAGAAACAGAAAATTGGCATGTAATAGCTACTGGCAATCCAAGGAAGCACCCTATTTTATCTGGTCCATGTAAAACAGCACTGTTAGGGCATTGGCTCCACCAGTAACCCACAGGCTATACAGACCCTCCTCTCAAGGAAAACTTCGAAGCACAATGTTGTTAACCACAACAAATGACCAAACAAAAAGGGAAAAAGAAAAGAAGAAAAAGGGAAGACTGTTCTCAACACATACCCAAGAACACCATAATGACATCCATTGTGAAAGTGCAAGAACAAATAGAGTGTGAGACAGAATTGAGAAGGACATATACCTCTGAGGTGGAACCATAGGCATCATATAACCTTGACCACCAAATGAATCAGGTGGGAAAGGACCCCCAAATGGCATGTCCATAGGGCCCATTCCATACCCCATATACGGCATAGGAGCACCATATGGTGGCATATAGCCATCCATGCCCATGCCAGGTTGCATGCCATTCCAGTATGGATTATAAGTAGAGGGGCCCATATGCATCATGTAGTTCTCAGCTGCAAGGTCTTGAGGAGTCTTCCATTGCATTTCTGCATTTAAGGAAACAACCACAAGGATGAAAATGCTTAATTCCCACTACATACAGTAAGAAAGATTCAATAGGACACAAAACCAAGTTGTTTATGTAACAGAGAGAAGAAGTCACACCGTTTGCAGGCATGCGAACTTTCTTCTTTTTCCTTTTCTTTCCTGAAAAATATAAAAAACAAAAAACCATTCAATAACCACAACAGCTCTCTTTGTGAAAAAGCAAAACAAAATTACTTTAACTAAATGTTTGCGTACATCCATCCAACTCCTGTAAGTCGAGCAAACAGAACAAGACGTGAATGAACACACACAGAGGACCATACTAATAACACCAGAGATACATTACCTGCCTCCACGGAGGCCAGCCTCTGCTGCACTTCTTCGTCAACCAGGGGAGCACTCCCTTGGGATGCAGGTTCCTTTACACTCATTGACTCATGTGTAGCTTCAGATGCATCTCCTATTTTTGTATTCCTCACATTTTCTGACATCTGCTGTGGGGCAAGAACAGGTTTCACCTCATCTACAATCTCCTGTGTCTTCAGAGCTTCATTCAGAGGTGAAGGCTGATTTTCTCCCTTTGATGCAGCAGATAAAGTAGGGGAAGGAATCTTGGGTAGTGGGCAGCGCGCAGACTCCATATCTGAAAATTATAAACCCAAAATTGTAACATTAACGGTATATGATTATTTTCACTGAAACAGGAATAGAAAGCACATCGTCAAAGTACAGACCTTGAACTTGGAAAGCACTGCCAGCGTTATCAGTACTACTGTTACCAGACTCCAAAATTCGATTGATTGCATCCCTGAGAGTCTTATTCGGTAGTAGATCATCTGCAAGTGTATTTGTATCCCCACAGACACACACTGACTTTGAGGTAATGTAATTCCTTATACCTGATTATAAATGCGAGCTAGAGTAAGTCCAAACGGTATAATAAAGAAGCATAAAAAAGTTAATGCTTCAGATGCTAAAATTTGCCACATAAAGGGTAAGCAACAAAAATGTTTTTTTTTTTAAAAGAAAAAAGTTTAAGTTCTTCCATTAAAAAAAGAAAAACATAACCTCAAAAGAGACGATGAAAATCGCACTATAACTTACACTTGTCACAAAAGCTCTTAAAGCAACACTTGCTCGTTAAAACAGCATCTTTCATCACTTCCTTGCACAAGGGGCAGTGTAGCTCAGGTGGTAGATCACCAACAGAACGCGTAGAGGGTAAACCTTCAATCTCTTTCTCAAAAGCAGCCCTGTGATTGTATACCAGATATTATAGTAAGTTTTCATATAAGCAACCGACACACAAACATAAAACGTATGAAGTCTAGAGCACAGAATGGGGCATACTCATTTGGCCTCAATACAGCAACAGCCCCACTTGGCAATGCATATGAGCCTTCTGGGGTTGCTTGCAACATGGACCTGGGAATGCCAGTGGGTGCCTTCACTCTTTTGATGTCATAATTTGGATCACCATTTGTAGGGCAGTGCTGAATAAAATGACCTGAATACAAACGAAAGTGTCAAATAGAAGCACCGTCAAGAAATAATCATTGATCAGAAAACAAACAACAAGGTTTATATTTAAAAAGGTCACACGAACATACCAGGAACCTTACACCTGTGACATATATAGCCCTGTGGAGGAGTTTTCTTCTCAAACACTCCTGTTCGACCTTAATCAAGCACAAGAACGAAAAGATATCAATATCATCTAAAAGTGGGAGAGGGGGAGAGACAAAGTTTTTATATAAATGAAAAATAAACACAACCATAAAAGACTCACCAAAACCGCGTCCACCCATTCTTCCATTCATACCCCGGCCAAAACCTCTACCAGGGCCAAAACCTTCAGGACCTTGACTGCAAATACAGCACAATAAGCATTCAATACGAGCGATGAAAACCCCTACTATGATATCACACAGCCACGATAATAGAACTGAAAATAACATACTGTTGCCAGTCTAATACTGGGGTGTCAATTAGAGCCTTAAGCTTGCTATCCTCATCAGCTTTATTTGTTGGTGGAATATCCGGAACCGCATAACTTGGCTGCACTGGCATAACTTCAGGAATTTCATACAAATCACCCCCAAGATCATCCCAGTCTGGCTCAGGCTGTAACGTGAAAATAAACAGTCACTAAATATCCATCTGATTGCAAAAAGCAAACTCAAAGGCTCTAATATACTAAAGCTCACATTCACAGAGGAACCAGCTCCCAGAAAGCTAGTCTTTTCCGGTTCAGTGTTCTCTATCACATCTTCCACTCTATGCCTGCATTGAAATAGATATAAATGGCCAACTCAACCAACAGTAAAAAATAAAAGGGTCCTAACTACTTGGTCACACTCCAAAGGGACTACCAATAAACACAGGTTTGTGATACACTATGACAAACTATCCTACCAACTTGAAATTCAAATGAACCTCACAGCAAGATAACTAAACTCAAGTAATAGAAGGATTAAAAGGATCTGAGATAGTACTCTGGATCAGTAACAATGGGCATGCGGGGGCGTCCAGGTACACGGCGAATTAAAACTGAGGTATTTTTTGGAATCAACGTTGCATCATCAAGATACTCTGAAATTTGACAACATAGAACATGAAGACTACAAAAAACACTGCATAACAATAATCTATGAAAAGAATCGATAAAAGCCACCAAAAAGCATTTTCCAAAGGCGTATTCCATCATTCCTAGGCAACTAAAGTCAGATTAACCATTTTCAGCGACCCATATTTCAATCTCACAGAACCTGTCCCATCTAAGAATGATCCAATTCTCACAAAGTTTTGATAGCCAATTTTGTACATTCTGTACCGGCCAACAGAACTTGGACCATTCAATAAAAATCGTGAAGACATGTATGAAGTCACTCTAGATTGAAGGTACATGGTGCCAACCAGTGAGCTAAATGTGAACTCTTGTGTAGCCATACAACATCCTTGTTCAGTTCTGAATAAGTATATAGCTACCTAAGAACACTTAACCCCAAAATCATAGATTACCAATCAACTGACACTCCCAGGACCCATATCTCAATTAGAGAAAAGCTAAGGGAATAACTAAAACTACACTCCCAGGACCCATATCTCAATTAGAGAAAAGCTAAGGAATAGCAAAAACTAAATCAAACCAAATATGAACTGCTTAAGTGTAGCAATATGACATCCTTCTAGATATCTAAGATCACTTAAAATTATACACAAACCGAAAATAGTTTTGAAAACCATATATTTCAATCAACTCACACTCCCAGGACCCATATTTCAATTAGAAAAAGATGTTAAGAAGGGAATAACTAAAACTAAATCGAACCAACCTTCATTGGTCTGGGCATTGGTGACCACAAGGTCGAAATCAGTACCCCTCCCTAAATGCTTGGATTCAAATATTTTTTCTTTGAGTATACCAACTGAGATGAAAGGACCGTCCATAGCAATAGAATCATAATCTCTTGCACTCTTAAATTTATAGTAAACCGCCATGGTAAAATATTCTTTTCTTCCAAATAAGAAATAAGGTATAACACCACAACAAGAACAAACACCCAACGAAGATAATCAAAGGCCTTTCAAAAAATTATAAAGGCCTTATATTAAACTCCAAAGGAAAATTAATCAAACAGTACAAAAATTCAAGCTCTTATTTTCTTTTTCTTTTTTCTTTATCTTCCTCCGATTACTCTACTGAGATCAAACGATTCAAACCGCCGCAGAGAAGGCCTCCAATCTCCCTTGCACGCCGAAACCCTAACTCTTCTCCGATCACCGATTTGATCCTTCGCTCCAGATAATCCTCCTGCAAACCTCCGCCGATTGATCGCCGCAGATTCGAACCGAATCTCAAAAATCTCAGAGGCAATTGGAAAAACCCTCTGCAATTGCGACGAACAAAGCCTTCGCGATGCTTGAAACGACTCTGAAAGAATCAGAGAGCTGCGGAATCGATCGGGACAGCGAAACGACGACGGACCGTGGAAGCGGAATCGCCGATTGGATTCGATTGCTCCGGGAACAATTGCGAGCTGTGTTCGTCTCCAATGACCCCCGAAATCGAAACCACCGCGAAATTTGTGATTGCGGGATTGAAAATCAAGCCCTGCGGGGTTTATATAGGTCAAGAATCATGGCTCAACAGCTTTGGGCTGCTAGGGTTTGGTTTTGGTTTGGGAAATTTGATTTGGGGATTCCAAAAAGAGAGAGGAAGTGAAAAATTATAACGACACCGTTGCGTTACTCGTATTATAGACGCGAGCGAAGTGCGTTTATGTCACGCGCTGAAAAGCGCGTTGTGGAAACTGGCTCGCGTGGGTAACCGCCAATCTTGTTTTGACGCGTGGCTTCGGAAAATCCTTCGTGGGGTCCAAGTCAAGACATGAAGACAACCTGTCTAGTTTGGGAAAACGGTGCCGTTGGAAGCTTCGATCTCTGACGCCAACTGAACCGGAAATGACAAAAATACCCTTGCTGAATCCTTATAGGATTTGGATTTGGGTTCGATCCCTATAGCAGTGGGAAAGGGGAGTGATGGGAGATTATAAATAGGCTCCACTGCTCCGCATTACTGATCCCAATTCGACTGGGAGTGTGAGACTCAGTGGTATCTGAGTTTCCAATTCTCAATCAGAGATTATGAATAGACCCCTTCTGCTCTTCATTCCTTCATCCCAGTTTCAGTAGTGGGAGTGTGAGAGTGATTTCTTGGTTTCCAATTCTTTTCTTGAGAGGTTTCCTTAGATTTTCTATCCATGGAGATCGAAAAGAAGTATGATATCATTGATATTGTGGGTGAGGGATCGTTTGGGAGGGTGTACAAGGCCGTCGACAGGGATGTTAGGGCCAATCAAATATCACGATTACAAACAAGATATATATAACAGTATAATTGAATCGAAACCAACAATAGACAATAACAACAATGAAATTGAGATTGAAAACACTAACTTGATTCAGATAGAGGCCTGCTTTGCAGTGACCTAAGACAGAAATTCGTCCCCACTTGTGCTGCAGTTTCGGACGTCTATCTTGAGGATACAACTATCTGGTACAAGTTCTTGCACAAGAACTTGTCCCTGGCGAATTTACTTTATGTTTCAGAAAAGTCGATTTGGGGAGGAAGAAGAAGAGATGAATTTTCGATGGATAACAACGACCACAGTGTCGTCCTTATATAAAGTCAAATTCGAACAGGTAAAACTGTTCAAAAAGTTGTAACTGTCACCAACAGTTATCACCTTTGGTGTTATCCAAAAATAATAAAAATGAATAAAATTATTAATTCAAAAATTATAATCAGATTTAATTTTTCCAAAGCCCAAAGAGGCCCATGACCCATCTATGACTTTATATAAATATATATATATATATATATATATATATCATTTTGAAAGCCCATCAAGCCCACTCTAGGCAATTCCACCCAATCACTTGCTCACATGGGTGTTTGTTTAAAAACAACCAAGCAAGTAGTTCTTCTTCAACGTGGGATTCTATCCCACACTAAGTTCCAACAAGGGAAACCGGTCAGACGGTGGCTCTGAAAGAGATCAAGAATCCCGATCCTTCAGAATATGTACAGGAAATCCATGCTCTTGATTTCTTGGAGCACCCGACGATCGTGAGTCTCAAGAAGGTTGTGTACACGGAAGAAACCGTGTACCTTGCTATGGAGTACATGGAGGGAAGCCTTCATGATCTCATCCGGCAAAGGTTGTGCTTGGGAGTCCCGTTTTCGGAGGCTGAAGTACGAACACTGAGCTTTCAACTCTTTCAAGGCCTCGACTTTATGCATATCGAGGGCCGCTTCATGCATAGGGACTTGAAGCCGGCGAACCTTTTGGTGAACAAGAGAGTCCTCAAGATATCTGATCTCGGTGCTGCTACTCAGATTGATTCGAGGGGGCCGTTCAATCACTATGTGACTACAAGGTTCTATCGGGCCCCCGAGATGCTGATTCGAAGTTATGAGAAAGACGAGAGGTGTCGGCCCTTTGTTTATGATGAGAAAGTGGATATGTGGGCTGCAGGGACCATCCTAGCAGAGTTGTTTATGATGTTTCCACTGTTTAGGGGTGAGAGTTCTGCACATCAGCTACAGAAGATATGTGAAGTTATTGGGGCTCCGACTAACGATTCATGGATGGGAAGACTGATGAACGTTCCCAAATTTGAGCCGGAGAAAGGTTGTGGTCTTCGAGCATGCATTCCAAATGCAAGCCAATCGGCTCTCGATCTCATTGGCTCTCTGTTATCTTGGGACCCTGCAAAGAGGCCTAGCGCAGAGGAAGCACTTCAGCATCCTTTCTTCACCAAAGCCAACAATGTTGAGGCAACAAGGTTATCATGCTGTGCAGTTCCAAAGGCAACAGAGTTACCATACATGCAGCAGCCAATATATTAGGGGACCAATGAGTCAAGGAGATAGACCAGAGTTGCAGTACAAAATACACCTTGTTTTGAGTTGTACAAACTGAGAATTGATCTGTTCTTCATTAGGAACAATTGTACAAAATTTGAATTGATCTGTTCTTTTAATGAAGATGATGACAATGATCACCCTTATTTCATCAAGTTTTACTCTTCATCTTTCCTTTAATAGCTTGTTCTAGTAAATCTCTATTCTATCTTTGTTTCAAGTGACACGATATTAGTAATAGGCAACTGCCTACATTTTATCACAATCATGTTAAATTTCATGAAGAAACGTGCATCATTAAACTCATACAAACAATGAATAATTTGTAACGATCACCCATTTTTTCGCTTCAATCCTACAAATTATGCCAAGTTTTCAAAAAAGAAAAGAAAAAAAAAGGCAAGGACAACAAATGATATAACAATAAAAGTTCATAAAAAATTCAATACGAGTGTGAAAAATG
The DNA here is from genome assembly GCF_000184155.1 of Fragaria vesca subsp. vesca. Lineage (NCBI taxonomy): Eukaryota > Viridiplantae > Streptophyta > Magnoliopsida > Rosales > Rosaceae > Fragaria > Fragaria vesca. Next base: position 8,814,740 of record NC_020495.1, on the reverse strand, counting down.
ATCTTACTCGATAGACCAAAATAAGACCAAATAACATCAAGGGAAGTATTAAGACATGTATGATGAACGTTCAATATATTGAAGTATTAAGACATGTATGATGAACATCAAGGGAAGTATTCTTGGAATCATTTTCTAAAGAAAACTCTTAAAACCCAATTTCAATGTATGATGAACGTTCTACATCATTTTATTAGAAAGCTCAGTTCTAAACGTACCACTTAATTGTAGCTGCTGCTGCAGCCAAGCAGAGATAGTACTGTTTGTAATTAAGTAAAGAAACTATGTTGATTTGCTTCCCTTTATAAATGAGAACTATGTGATTAACAATAGGGAGATGCATATGATGGAAGACAAGTCACTGCATCAATTTAGAAACATACACTTTTTCCTTTTTATTGGAAAACTATATCGGTATATCCGAATCAATTCGGCTATTCCCATTTGCCTGGCCAAATTAACTAATTAAGCCTCACTAGTTCATTACACCAATCGACACAAACTTGAGTCTTCGCGAACATCCTCTCTTTTAATCACATCGACACCAAATTTCTAACCAATTAAGATCAAAGCTGATTTCGAGACCGCGATAACTTCTTTAAATAGTTTAACATTTAGCAACCACTACAGCCTAGAAGTTTCCACAAATAGCACCACATCAATTCCAGCTCAAATACAAAAACAGTGATCGAAAATCAAAGAGTTCAACCTCAACCTGGCCCTAGAGATAGCACAAAATCCAAAACTACGAAAACTAAAAGCGTGATCAGTAGAAAGCACACGCAACACAATGGCTTCAATCTAGCTCGAAATCCAGCTCTTTCTAGCTTCGATCTCCGGATTAACAAAGTGAATATAGATTTTGAGGTAATTAAGCTCAGGAAAGTTTGATTTATTTTCCATTTCTGTAATATTTTGGGGAAAAAGAAAAGATTGAGGAAATTCGGATGACGAAGCTCGACCTCTCTCCTCCCTCGTCCTCCATTTGCTACCGACTCTCTCCGCTTCAACCAGTTTTATATTCCGCGCCAGTGAATGTAGTGGGCTGTTACCTTTTATATGCGACGGACTGGGCCCAAAAGAAATTGAGGCCTAAAGAAAATAGAGGAGGCCGGTAAGACCAGGGCACAGGAGATTCCATCTAGCCATGTGTCGTATCCCTCTAGCCCGCTTAAAATCTCGACCATTAATTAAAAAACATCCAACGGTTTAAATTCAGGTGCATCCCAGATTTTAAACGGTGGACCCCCTGCTTGCGGAGGACTAGACCGCAGCCTAGCCACGTGTCGTATCCGCTTAGCCCTCTTAATTTCTCGACCATTAAAAATAACGATTTAAATTCTGGCACTTCGGCTTTCTTCATATATAGAAACAATTTCTCTGTTAACAAAGTAGCTGGCTCCTCTATCATCCAGTGGGGGATCCAGAATTTGTATATGGGGTGGGCTTGAATATTTTTTTTTGGTTGACAGAAGTGCATAGAAAATTTATCACAAAACTGTTTAAAATATATTAGATTTACACTTTATTAAGACGCAAAAAAAATAAGAATTTATATAAAACTATTAATCAAGGGTAATAGAGAAATTTTATTAACACATCTATAATTACTAGATACACATCTCATTCTTAATACATCACCTATTGACTTTATTATTTTAACATTTTACTAGATACACATATATACCTAACCTTCCTACAATATCCTTATTTAAAATACATCACTTATTCACTAAATACCCAATTCATTCATTAAATACACATACTTTACTAGATCTGCTACTCAATTTATTAAAAAAAGGAAAAAGAAAAAAAAAAGGAAGTATATATATAGCATCATCCCAAGTTATAATTTTGTGTTCAGTTTAAACGACCTAGCAT
>NC_020495.1:8775047-8812838 GCF_000184155.1 Fragaria vesca subsp. vesca | reverse complement strand
ATGAAGAAAACAAGAAGTAAAAGAATAAAAACATGGAATGAAACATGGAAGTAAAATAATAAAAACGAGGAGATTCGAACCGGAGAGGATTTAGTATTAGTTGAGAGACTTAACCAAGCCTAACAAATTAAGCTTCACATATCGATATGAGAAATTTTTAGATGCTACAGAAGGACCACGTGGCAGTATAACGTGGTCCTACATTCCAATCAAATATTGACACGTGTATTTATTACAATTAAAATATAAACTAAGGTTTTCTATTTTTTGTGAAATGATCTTCATGGGTCTTTGTTGAGTTTGGACTAGGGTTTAGGGTTTTGAGTTAGGGTTTAAGGTTTAGGGTTTAGGGTTTATGGGTTAGGGGTTAGGGTTTAGGGTCTAGGGTCTAGGGTTTGGAGTTTATAGTTTGGGGTTTAAAAAGCAACAACAAACCCAAAATTGTCTTTGACAAAATAACTGATGTAATTTTTTCTTAACAAAATCTATGTGTTAATATTTAATTGGAATGTAAGACCATGTTATACTACCTCATGGTCCTTCAGTAGCACTGAAAAATTTCTCTCACATATGCATGTATTATACGTGCTATTAAAATTATTATTAATATCTTGGTTGGGCTTGAGCCTTACCAACACTACACCTAGCTCCGCGCCTGCTATCATCTTCAATGAAATTTTTTTCCTCTTCATTCATTTCATAAGCATCTGCTATTAGCTTAGGCCTCTCCAATGGTGATGGTGCTGGAGACTTTGAAGACATTGATGGTGGTGATGACATACTCTTCTGGTTGTTGATACCATCATCAGGTTAATTGAATATTCTTATTTCCAATTAAGTTGGACAATGACCAATTTGAATGATATGATCGTCGACCTACACTTTTTTGCAAGATTCCAATGTGGGGAGCTCTCGTTATCCAGTCTCAAGCACATCATGAATGGAGAGAGTGTACATTGCTACATTTCATCAGCTAAATTTGCGCGTAAGATTTCCGATAAACCATTTGTTCTTGACAAAGAATCTTCGCTTGAAGTACTAATTTGAGTATTAGTTTCTGAGAAATTTGTTTTGGCATTTCGGCCACTCATCAAAATGGCAGATGCATCATATATACTTGTGAAATTTGTTTTGTACTCGTACTTGTGCCGCCTCTTCAGCACTATATCAAATGTACCTAGCCGGCCACACGCTTCTCTTCATGTTTTGTCACACGCACAGGATAACATGTTCTTAGAATGTCAATGTACAATGTATGCCAAGGTAGCTGACTTACAGTAATGGATGACGGATTTCAGAGACCCAATTCCGCACAGATCGAGAGCTTTTGTTCCAGGAAGGAGCTAGCATTCAAGATAACATCATGAAAATTATTCTCCTTGAGCTCGTTGATCAATTATCTTCAAGACCTAAGAGAGCAATTGTCTTCCAAGGCTACCTCCATGGTAACAATTTGGGAGTTTTTTTTTTTTTTTTTTTTTTTTAAAACTAGTAACAATTTTTGGTGTCTGTAATATAATTATGAATAGATGAATCAAATCGAGAGTAGTGCAGCGACAACCTTATGGTCGTCTGTCTGCGTAGAAGACGTCCCGGTGTCGGGTTCCAAGATGGAGTGGAGGCTGCTTACCTAGGGATAGCAATAATCCCCAGCGGGTAGGGTACCCACGGGTATTCGACCATAACGGGAAAGATATACGAGTATAAACGGGTAACGGGGATGGGGATCTCTAGTATTCGGATTCTTAAATCGGGTACGGGGCGGGTATGGTATTTTGATATTCGTCCCCATCCCCACCCATTAAGGATGAAAATATTATTATATATAATTATATAATTTATTATTATATATATATATATTTATATACAATTTATAAATAAATATTTATGTAAAAAAATTTGTGATTCTCTTAATAAACATTTAATGGATCCACCTTCCTTTTTATTATATATTTTTATTCTCTTAATAAAATTTACCGGTATTGTTCTGTTTTAACCAAGATTTGTATTTATTTTTATTGGATTGAAGCATGAAACTTATTTATTTTAGTATTTGATTTTAATTTCATACTTTTATATAATTGTATTTCATATATTTTTTTTAAATTAATTTAATACATAATTGTTAATGGGTACGAGTACGGGTATGGAAACGTAATCCCCAAAAGGTACGGATACGGGGAATCCTCATTATCTAATTACGGGTACGGGGGCGGGTACGGAGATGAGAAATGTAAAAAGGTATGGGTACGGTATTTTGATCCCCGTACCGTACCCTACCCTACTCATTGCCATCCCTGTGCTTACCCAACAGTGGATGTTGGCAGGTAGAGTGGCTGAGTTTTGATGATCTTGAGTTTTGCCGGCGGTGAGACTTGGGGTTTTGATGGTTTCGACGTCAATACTTGAACACGGCGTTGGAAGAGTATTGCTTTGAGGCGGTAGACAGATCTAGATTCCGGGTTTGAGGAGGAGGTAGTGTAATACCCCGTACCTAAAAGGGTACTGTTCGGGGTTATGAGTTACCGCGGATTTTCTTTATTCGCGCTCAAAGATTTAAATAGTGACTGCTTGAGTTTGTTTTCGAGTTTTTTTTAAAACGGTAAATAGTGGATTTAAAACTCCGAAGTTGTGGTACACGTTTATACAAGCTCACCGGTATGCCCGGATTATTTTCCGGAGCGACGAGCTATGTTTTTTTGAATTTATGAAGGTTACAGTAAATTTTCAATTATCGTTCCTTGCAACCGTTTTACCTTAAAGGACCCAAAAAGTTGACTTTTCGTTAAGTCGATAATTTGGGAAAACTTCCTGCAAGGAAGTCGTAGAGAACATTAATACGAGTTCGTGGACACGTGGCACGCACAAATCGGAGTTCGTATGAGAAAGTTATGGTCTAAAAACGGAAAGTTACTGTTTCGGTAAAGAGTATAAAAAGAGAAACTTACCGAAGGTGGAAGGTAGAAAAATCAGAAAATTCACCTCACCTCTCTCTCTCTTCCCTCGCGCGTTTTCTCTCTCTGCCGAAGCTTCTTCACCGCCTTGTGCGGCCGCCAAGCTGAAGTGGGCGATGATCCGGGTATCAACAGGAAGCTAAGGAGAAGGCCTATCGATCTAGGGTGGTGGCGGCGTCCCTCTCGCCGCCGTTGGGGAGAAAACACGTCAGGAAACTTCGACTGTTCGGGTTCGGTTTTCACCGGATTTCTCCCTCCTCAGGCCACCGATCGGTGAGTTCTTTATATGATTAGGTTGGGTTTGATTAGTACAACATTCCTCTAGAAGCTTGTAACTCGATTCATGGTGTGTGTGAGGAGAATTTGAGATTTCGAAATTTTAGGGTTTTAGCCCCAAATCGGGTTTTATTGTTCTTGATCAAATGAACTATTTAGAGCTAGAACTGAGCTTAGTGTTGTTCATGAAAGTTGTTCGAAATGTTGAGAGGAAGGTTCTGTCAAATTTTGGTGACAATTGGGGATGGCCGGAGATTGGCCGCTGGCCAGCCGGCGGTGCTGCCTCTTTTTGGGCAGTTTTTCATGCTTATTAAATTGCTAAAAATGAGAGAAACCCATTGGTGGAAAGTTAGCAATTTTTGGAGTAATGTAGGTTAGGTTTTGGATTTTCCGAAGACTAGCGATATTAACGGTTAAAATTGATAACCGGGTATAGGAATATTACTGTTAGACAGTTGTTGGATTGTGCTTATGCATTGAAGTGGATATTGGAGTGTTATGTATGGATTTGGGATTGGTGTTAGTTGAAATGGGTGTCCATAGTATATCTAATGGGTGTCCATAGTAAATCTAGTTAGAATGTTTAGTAAACTTGGGTTCAAGGTGAAAGAATGCATGTTTGATGATTTGCATAAGTATGGTTTGATTTTGGACTTATGGTGGTAAATGTGATGTGGTTAGAGAAGGTAGAGAAGTAGGACTAAAATGCTGAACTACGAGTGGCTTGATCCATTTAAAAGGGTACGTAGGCAGCCCGATCAAGTTTTGGGTGCAGCCGCAAATTAACAAAATAAATTTTAGGTTCCAAACACGACAAAAATGTTTATCGTTTTGTTTGATTATGAGATCCTATCTCATTTTCGAATTAGGATTTCCTTATTTATTTTATTCGTTTATATTTTTAACACCTGGGTCAGGGTGTTACAGGTAGGTGGTTCCGTGCTTGGAGGATCTTTTCGATAGTAGCGGCGGCTTCGGGGTCATCTACAGCGATACAACAAGGCCAAGGAGCCATGACATCATGGCAGAGGAGACCGCCGGATTAATTCGGCGGCTGTGGCGGCTCCGACGGATCTAGTCGGGGCTGGTTCAGTCGGATCTAACAAAGGGAGAGTGTGTCATGTGGGCTGGGCTTGACTATAGCCCATTTCATTATTCTTTTCCTTGTTGGGTTTTATTTTGGACTAAAGTCTAGGTTAGATTTGTTATGGCTTGCTATGAAAAGGATCCCTTTTAAACCCTACCAATCCCTTTCTTTCTTTTCAATTTGATGAAATGTACACCATTGGGTCTTAGGCCTGATTCGATATATTGAAAGTTGAGTCGTTGTTGGAGTTTAGGAGGTTATATGCTTTCTAGTTTGTCATATCCACCTTTTTTTATGTAGTTTTGAGGTTGTTATTTCAATTTTTAGATATAGTCCGTATTTAGATTTCTAGCTATGCTGCTTGTATGGTCTTTAAACTATTCATGTTTGACCGTTTTGGTCGTCATGATCTTTGATCAATGGAACTACCTCCACTATTTCACCTCAAAAAAGAAAAAAGAAAAAAGACAAAAAAAAGGTGAATGGCATTTAACCCATGCTGCGTTTTAAAGGAGATGAGTCCAAAAGGTAAGGAAAGCCAAATGAACCAATAACGTAGTCATGAAACTCATTCAATCATCTTATTCAAGGGAATACAAACCAAATAAGAGTGGAGTTAATTTAAACACAATCTTTTCTTTTTTCATCACCCTCAGCACAAACTTTGAACTAAAATAACCATTGACACATGCATCGTAGTCGTCAGATCGAAAGTAATTTTATCCCTACTTTAACACGTACCAACGATTGTTTCTCGAGTTGTATTGAGTAAAACCACAAAGGTAACTATCAAAAATCTCATAAAAGCTTCGCATAACTTTGCCAGCCAGCATCCACAAGCCACATATACACAGGGCCGGCCCTGTGTTCATGAAGGCTCAAGGCGGAAAATATTTCGAGGCCCTCAAAATAAACACTCGAAAAAAAAAAAAAGAATTGTTCATTATTGTTGAAAGAAGGACGATTTGAAATCCCTAAAACACAACGATGAAAAAAATTGTTCATTGTTCTACCAAATACAAACATATTAATAGCTCACAAGTTACAAATTCTCAAAGTTTAAAAAAAAAAATTACGATCTCATAATTACATGCTCCAAACAAAATAAGGTAGGAATGTTATACTTCTTAATTTCATCACAAACACATGGAGAAGGAAAACAAAACAAATTGAAGTAAGAAGGCTTTTATGCAATGAATTGAGAATGAAAAAATATATATTTGAAGTGAGAAAGATCCTTGACCAAAAACAAAAGAAGTGAGAAAGATAGACCTAGAGTGATGATCACACTTCTTCTTCTTCTAATTTTTTTATTTTTTAAATTACAAGCCTACATTAAAAAAAATTAAATAAATTGAGGCCCCTTAGAAATTGTGACCCTAGGCTTAGGTCTGCCTGGTCTTGCCTTTGTACGCTTATTATCGTACTTGAAAACTATCATTATATCAGCAACAAAATTAGATAACCATATATCAATAGTGATCATACAGCTAGGGCAAGATTGATCAAAATGTTAAGAGTTTAATCATAATCTAATAATAGTGAACATATATAGGTAAACATCACAATGCGAACTTTAAGTTCTTTCAATTTCACTTTTGAACATAAATATAATCGTGACCGACAAAGATTACAACACAATGCAAACTCATATTTTGAGAGAATGGTTTACTTCTCATATATATCTACGTACTCTATCTACTGACCATTATAGTCTCCAAAATAAATAAATAAAAAAAATAGTGAGCAAAATACACCAATATCAGTATCTTTATTTATTATTTTGTTTGCTTTGCTCGTGTTTTTATACATGAACAAAAGCTAAATTTGTTTTGTTTTTACTACGTACAGTACGGGTCCTGCTGTTGATTTGCATGATCGATGGATTAGTTTCATGAGTTGCCATTGGAGTTGTATCACAGCTTCCCTAGTTGAACCTATCGATCTGATTATGGTGTTGTCTTTATAATTTATCAAAATTTGATTATGGTGTGGATATGTGCTACCTATAGTTAGTATGCGTTGCAGTCATTAGCCTTAATTAGTTGTACAAGAACAAGTGATTAACCCGTGTCTCTACGTACGTTATATGATCGACGTCGCGGCCTTTTTGTCAGTGTTGTGATTTTATATAAACTAACGTAGAAATAGTTTGGAGCATTTAGCAGCGTGCTTATGCATGCAATGTTAATCTTCTATATATATGATGGGTCTTCTTTCTTTTCTTCTTCTTTTTTTTTTTCTTTTTCGATGGATGATGGGTCTTATATATTTCGGAAAACCCTCACAATTTATATATAGTTCATAACCTCTTTTCCTCACAGCCATCTCTTTTCCATTTTCATTCGGGAGTTCTATGGGATCATACACTCAACCAAAATTCTTCAATCTTCAAACCAAAGAAACCAAATCCGCAGCAACGCTGCATATTGTTAAATGTGAGTTTCAAATTGGGAAACTTGAAATCTTCTGCGGTACGTACTTGTTAGCAAGATTATGAATAGGTAGCTGTCAATTTGACAATGAGACTCGGATAAGAGGGACTCGGATAACCATTAAGGCATTAAACGACGCCATTACAAGTACGAGTGAAGCGCGTTGACACCACACGCTGTAGATCGAGCTCGTTTACTCCTCATTGGGCCATTGGCGCTGGGTTTAACCGCCAATCTCCCTAAACTTTGGGCTCAAGCAACTCAATCTTGCCTAAACTAGATAGGATTGGGAATCCGTAAGTCAGTAGGAAAATGAGCGATGGGAGTTTATAAATAGGAACTACTGCCCTTCAGTGCTCTCATTTCCAATTTAAGTGACAGTTTGAGAGTGATTTCTATTCTTTCCTAAGGTTTCCCCAGTTCTTGGGTTAGGTTCTCTTGGAGATCATCAACACCAAGATTAGGGCACAGTCTTCTTCTGATTTTGTTCCATGGAGAGATACCATATCATCAAGCAAGTTGGTGAAGGTAGTTTCGGGCGGGTGTATCAGGCGATCGACCACCTCACTGGTCAATATGTGGCGATCAAACAGTTGAAGCCAAACTGTCATCCCATGTCGTATCTGCCGGAAGTCCGTGCTCTCCAGATTTTGCAGCACCCCAAGATAGTGGGATTCAAGGGAGCTGAACGCCAACACAACACCGTTTTCTTGGTTTTCGAGTACATGGACGGCAGCCTTCGACATCTCATCAACCATAGGCTGAGGATGGGAGTCCCTTTCTCGGAAGCCGAGATCAAATTTTTTAGCTTCCAAGTCTTGCAGGGACTCGACTTCATGCATCGAAACCGCCGCTTCATGCACAGGGACCTGAAGCCGGAGAATCTCTTGGTCAACAAGCATGGCGTCCTCAAGATCTCGGATCTTGGTAGTGCTACGGAGATAGAATCCGATGAAAGCCTATTCCACCATCATTATGTCACCACAAGGAGTTATCGTGCCCCGGAGATGCTGCTTCGGATGTTCTTGAAAAACAAGAAGCTTCGACCGTTCGAGTACGATGAGAAAGTGGACATGTGGGCGGTTGGGGTAATCATAGCTGAGCTGTATCTCATGCGGCCTCTCTTCATCGCTGAGAGTTCTGCCGATCAGTTGAAAGAGATATGCAAAGTGATAGGGGCACCAACTTGGGAGTCATGGATGAACTGGCCTAAACTTGAGCCGGAGAAGGGTTTCGGGTTTCGAGCTTTAGTGACGTCTGCCAGTGAATCGGCTCTCGATCTCATTGAGTCTCTGTGTTCTTGGGACCCATCGAATAGGCCAAGTGCCGCGGAAGCTCTTCGGCATCCATTCTTCACGAGAGGCCGGAATGTTTTGGCTCCTCCTCCTGGGTTCTCACGTTGCCCTCGTCCAATGATGAGGTACGTGGTCAACAAGAATGTTCCAAAGATGACTAGCATGCAGCAGCCAATTTACTAGCTAGGGCTCTAATGATCCAATTAGGAGATCAGAGGTTGCAGCAGAAGGCCAAGCTAGTCTCATAAAATATTGATCATATGTAGGAGTGATGTTACTCATTTATTTGCCAAGTAGGAAGTACTGATGTATGGATTTGTATAAACGATCTGTTCTTTTAAGAAAGAACATCCTTGCTAGCTGTTTCATCTATGACCTTTCTTAATGATCGATCTCTTTTGTTAACTAGCTTTGTTCTTCATTTCTTTCTTGTAATCTCTCTAATCTCATTAATTTCTAGTATGAAATGCATTTATCTATGCATGTATTCTCTCTGAATTCATTTTGAAACGAAAAAGAAGCGAAAACGTTGTTACCAATTATATAATGGATGATCACTTAAAGTTTTTTTTTTTTTTATCTAAGAATAAGTATTCGTCCATAGTACTGAACAAGAAAAACATGCTTAAATATGGGGAACGGACGAACGGTAAACAAGTCATGTTCATACATGATAAAACCTAAACTTGTATAAACGTTGAATTGGGGCAGTAGGAAACTAGAAACCCCAATAAGGATTCCCTCAAACCACCAATATTACACGGTGCATAACATAATCAGGTAACCAAAAACATGTATCCTATATTAGATGGTACCTACTTCCAACCAATCTATTACCGTTCTATCCTATACTCTGCATCAAAAACAAGCAGGAGACCAAATCTCTCTTTTTTTGTTTTTTGATCAATATATAGTCTCTTATGTATAATAAGTAGCAAAGTGACACAGAAACCAAATTTTGTATATAGTCTTGTATTTACTAAACGGTAATGGGATTGAGGAGGAATGAGAGAGAGGAGGAGTCATTCCCATTCTTTTGTTTACTTGTTATCTGAAATCAGAGAAACTTGGGTTGATTCTCATTTATGTGTTTACTAAAATGTAGGAATTAGAATCGTAATAAGGTTAATTACAAAAATATCCCTACATATAAGTTAAGATAGTTTAATACGGGTAGGGTTTTCATATGGGTAATTTTGGAACATCAGTAAATCATGAGGACAATTTGGGAACATAAAATTGATTCCCCCATGACCAAGAATCAATACTTAGTCCACCAGAATAAAATTATGGGGGATTCATTCCTTGGTTTTCTGTGGGTCCCACACAGTTTTCATTCCCCCTTTGGTTGGTAAATGTAATACCCCGGAAATTTATCGAGCTTATTACATCAAGATCGTTTAAGGATTAGTTTATGATTCCGGTTATTAAGTTAGTGCTCGAGGATATTTTTCAGAAATTTTCACAAAGCGAAAACCTTGATATTAAACTTTGATATTATAGTATACGTGTCATGACGAGTTCGTGGAAATTTTTGGGGAATTAATTGGAGTGCCGAGCTACTTTCTATGAATTTTGGAAGTTTGGAGATTATGAAAATTAATTGGAAATTAAGGATATTTCAGCGGTGTGATTTGAGCCATTAAAAAACTAAATCGTCCAATCTCAGTCATTGAAAATAAAGTCGGTTAGGAGTGTATAAGGAGGCTAGCTAACTCGGTCAACTAGTCAGATCACCTCAGTCTCTCTCTCCGACACTGACTCGACATCGACGTTGACCATCAACGCCGCCTCACCGTTCGGTGGCTACCCGACGACTGGCCACCACGGACTGGACCGCCTTGAGGTCCCGGACGTGTTCCTAGCTTTGGTTATTTTGATTGGCGACCATAAAAAGAGAGACGACGGCAAGAAGTTTATGCTCCTCTGCCGAAATCTGGGTTTTCTGGCCATGATGTTCTCTTTATTTTTATACTGGAATTTCATATACCAAATTCTATTTTTGTTGGTCTTGTTCTGTTCTGACTCGTAATTTTATTCCCAGAAGTTCGTTAATTATTGGTCATTTTATATCAAGTTTTACGCGAATGAAAAAGTCCAATTCTATTGTGAATTTGCTTTATGGTACTCTTAGTAGGAAATTGTATTCCTTTGAGTTCGTTATTTTTTAACCATCCTTATATCAGGTTTTGGTGAATGAAAGTACTTTCAAAAAATAAAGATTTACACCTCAAAATATTTTCACGCTTATGTTGTGTTTTTCTTAAATGTTATTTTTGAATAAACTGTCTAACGTTTCTCTAGGTTTTCTGTTTTATAGATTCGCGGCACTGTGACGTGCCTAAACTGAGGATGTGCAGTTTGGAGCGTTACAGTAAACACACATATTAAAGGGGAAAGGGAGTCATTCCCGTTACGGTTTAGTAAACATGGCCTCAATCATCTTATTCAAGGGAATACAAACCAAATAAGAGTGGATTTTATATGTATATTAAACACAATCTTTTCTGAACTAAAACTATTGATGCATGCAGGCATCGTAGTCGTTAGATCGAAGTAATTTTATCCCTACTTTAACACAACAATCGTTTTCCGGGTTGAATTGATCGAGTAAAGCCACAAAGGTAATTATCACATGTCTCATAACAGTTCTTCGCATAACTTTTTCGGCCGATCAGCATCCACAAGCCATACATTGGTACTCTTATTATCGTACTTGAAAACTATCATTGGATCAGAAACAAACTTATGTATAACCATATTACTATGGGATTCTAGGGATAGTCATCATACAGCCGGGGCAAAGATTGATTGAAATGTTAAGAGTTTAATCAGAATAATAAAAGTGAACATATATAGATAAACAACACAATGCAAACTTGAAGTTCTTATTTGAAAAATGTGGCTTAGATAGGAGCCATTTGTAATGTCACATCGGAAATGTGAAAGAGTCATCCTTGGGTTATAAGGAATATGATACCACACACACTAATGTCGAGGCATTTTGTGTAAAACTTCATACCCGTTTCTCCACTGGGTGGCTAAAGTGGGGGGATCCGGAATATCGGCATTATTGGATCTGTGTGTGTGGGACCCGTGAGGCCCGTCGGCCACTTCAACATAACAGTTCTTTCATTTTTCCCTTTTGGACATAAATATAATAGTGACCAACAAAGATTTACAACACAATGCAAACTCATATTTTGGTCTGACCAAGTCACCAAGAGGCAGCCTTAGGCTATCTAGCTAAGATTTTCTGAACAAAATCTGACCAAAGACATATCCGGGGTGTGAAATTCTGGCCATTTGGCCAGTTGGATATGTCAGAATATGTCCCGGAATTACTTCTCTTGTATTTCATGGCATTAGAGCAACAAAGAGGCACCAAAACTAGTCCAAGGTTGATCTCCGTGAAAGTGCTTCGCCTTGATCTAGTCCAAGGTCTATATATGGATGATGGGAAGTGAGTTTACTTCAAAGTTGAAGTTCTTACAATATTCATGAAATGTATGACCATGTTCTAAAAATTATAATAAAATCAGAAATAACTAAAGTAGAGATGTTTACTACTCCTTGGCGGTAGATTTAACCGCCTATCTGGTATTTTGAATTAAACTTAGTGCTCAAGCAACTCTATCTTCCCTAAACTTGACAGGATTGGGAATCCGTATGTCAGTAGGAAAATGAGTGACGAGAGTTTATAAATAGGAACCACTACCCTTCAGTTCTCTCTTCTTTGCAAGTGGAGAGTCTGGGAGTGATTTCTTGGGTTAAGTTCTCTTAGAGATCAAAACCAAGTCTTGGTTTTCTTCCATGGATAGATACCACCTGATCAAGAAAGTTGGTGAAGGTAGTTTTGGGCGGGTGTACCAGGCGATCGACCGCTTGACCGGACAATATGTGGCGATCAAACAGTTGAAGGCAAACTGCCATCCTATGTCGTATCTGCCGGAAGTCCGTGCTCTCCAAATCTTGCAGCACCCCAACGTAGTGAACTTCAAGGGAGTCCAACCCCAACACAATACCGTCTTCTTGGTTTTCGAGTACATGGACGGCAGCCTCCGTCATCTCATTAACCACAGGCTGAGGATGCGAGTCCGTTTCTCCGAAGACGAGATCAAATCATTTAGCTTCCAACTCTTGCAAGGCCTCGACTTCATGCATCGTCGACGCCGCTTCATGCACCGCGACGTAAAGCCGGAGAATCTCTTGGTCGACAAGCGTGGCGTCATCAAGATCTCGGATCTTGGTAGTGCTACGGAGATAGAATCATCCGGCGACCTATTCCACCATCATTACGTCACCACAAGGAGTTATAGAGCTCCGGAGATGCTGCTTCGAATGTTCTTGGAAAGCGAGAAGCTTCGACCGTTCGAGTACGATGAGAAAGTGGACATGTGGGCGGTGGGGGTAATCATAGCTGAGCTGCATCTCATGCGGCCTCTCTTCATCGCTAAGAGTTCTGCCGATCAGTTGAAAGAGATATGCAAAGTGATAGGGGCACCAACTTGGGAGTCATGGATGAACTGGCCTAAACTTAAGCCGGAGAAGGGTTTCGGGTTTCGAGCTTTAATGCCGAAGGCCAGTGAAACGGCTCTCGATCTCATTGTTGTCTTTGTGTTCCTGGGACCCTTCGAATAGGCCAAGTGCCGCGGAAGCTCTTCGGCATTCATTCATCACGAAAGCCAGGAATGTTTTGGCTCCTCCTCCTGGGTTCACAAGAGCAGGGAATGTTTGGGATCCTCCTCCTGGGTTTTCATGTTGCCCTCGTCCAAAGATGAGGTACGTGGTCAACAAGAATGTTCCAAAGATGACTAGCATGCACCCAATTTACTAGGAATGAGCCAAGGAGATAGAGCAGAATTGCAATACGAAATAATGAAGGAAGTAACGCAATTGTAAAGTATGAATTTATCTGTTCTTCATATGTCATGCAATTATACAAACTTTGAATTGATCTGTTCTTTTAGTGAAGATGGTGACATTGATCACCTTTGTTTCATCAATCTTATTCTCGATCTTTCGTTAACTAGGTTGTTCAGAAATGCTGTCGCGTAAATCTTTATTCTAGTGTGTTCTGCATTTCCGCGATGTATTCTCTCTAAATTCCATCTTTTGTAACGGAAAAGGGAAACAAAATGTTACCAAATCAAACATCTTGCTCGAAAAGGCCAACCTGCATATGAACTGCTTCGAGTATATGTAAAACGCCCACTATCTAAATTTACAGAACATCCTTCCAAAAGAAAAAGAAAAAAATTTACAAAGCAGTCCCACTGCCAAGTTGTTTTCTAAAATCCCTTGTTTCTATTGAACTAGTCATACTGAAACTGAATCAAGCTACAACAACCATCTTGTATGAAAAAGAACCGCAATGATACTGTTGGTTGTTTTGTAAATCGAAGTAATCTCATACATCGGTCAATATCAACGAAGATATAATCACAACATATGCCAGGAAAAAGAAAATGGCTATCTGCATGACGAACTTAGGATTTTCCCTCATGTTTGGTGATGTAACTGACCTGTAACCAAAAAGCATACATTTGTTAAACGCTACAGAACAGAACTATATACTTGAAAATAAGGGAAATACAGGAGACTGGAAAAAATAATCATTAAAGTTCGTGTGAAGAAGTTATCACCTAGCAATACGCTGAGAAAATCGATGAAAAGGTAAACTCTGAATGAAGACGATGCCTGGTCCGGTTAAAACAGCTGTTACAAGATTGTCACCCTGATATTTGTAAAACAGTTAGCGAAACTTGATTCTTGGACAAAAAAGAAAAAGAAAAGACATGATATAAGATGTAAAATTTGGGGCGCCTAAAAGCATTTAGCAGAGGGTTATCATCTATCTGAAAAGTAGAAATGTCCCCATAACAGGGTCATTTGCATCTGAAATAATTTATCAACAGTGGAGGACTTAATTTAGTCATCCACCGTGTAGGGGTTCAATCAAATCCCCTAACAGGTCGTTCCAACCATAACCCGTCAGTCCTAGTAACCCAACACATATCAATATAGGATCAATACTGAAGGAGACTGCAAATTGAAACTGAAGCAACTTACACCAAACACTGCTCTTCTCATGGGCCCATTGTACTTGATTTGGACGTTGACTGTTGTAGTTACAGCTGCTATACAAGAAACATCAACAGATAGTACCTCGCCCACCTCAAGATTTTTCTGTACAACTAGCAAAAATGGAGAAAGCCAGAAAAAATGCTGAGATTAGTCCAAGTCCAATAACTAGCTAGATGGGCCAAGAAGGATTCATTATTCAAAGAGTTTTCAACAAAAGTAGCATAACTTTGTATAATAATAGGTTATAATGATGCTGTAAACCCCGTTATTAAAAAAACTGATTATGATGCTGCAAAGAGCCTTTTGTATCTCCCTTTTTCTGAATGCCCTATGCATCTTCATTTTTACAATCACTGAAAGTTCTATGAATGATTTTTCTTGAAAAGAGAAGTTAAATGTTGATAGTTTTGCTAGAGAAACAATGTGAGAAGTTTATTTTCTCATGCAACAAAAGAAACTACAAATGCTTTCAGTTTCGGATTTGAGGTAAAAAAAATTAGACCAAAAAGGGAGAGAAAAAGGAGGTGGTTTGATTTAACCAATAAATAAAACCACACATTTAAACTGACATCTAACAACTACGAATCGACTGAACAGTCACATATATATGGAATCTGTGGCAGAACCAAACTAAGAGTGCCAATCTGAAATATGCAAACAAGACATAATGCGTCAAGAAATGCTTACCAGATCCACCTGCAATTATAAATGCAAGCCCTTGGCCAGACAGCTTCTGTCTTAGAAACCCCTACAGTAACATTAACACCAAAGTCAGATAAACCTAGGAAAAACATGGAAATTTGAAAAACAGATGAAAGAGACAAATCAGAGAGAACAAAAGAAATTAGAAATTAATTAGTTGTAGGAGCGTGCTCAGGAAACAAATATGAAACAATTCTGAAACTCCCCAGTATCTTACCTCTGCACCAGGAATAATATTACGAGCCCTTTGGTCAACTGTATTACTGACTTTAACATCATTAACGGAACAAAGGAATGCATCTGGCTACAAAATTTAACGAAGTTCCATAAAAATCCAGTTGATAAGACAAGAAAGGTGTATGTAGATTGTAACAAAAGAAAATATGGACAATCAGAAACAGGGAGATTAACAGAAACTGAGAACACTTGGTCAAACAATGAATAGATTAGTTATACCTGGCACAGAATCTCTCCACCGAACATTGCCAAGTCAATCTGTCAAACAAAAGAGGAAAAAGAGAAATCAGCAAGTTACATATGTTGATTGGGATCAATTTCAATACAAAAGTAATGGAATAAGTTCCTAAAATTTGGCGTGTTTAATACAACGTACCGGGAGAATTCTGGCAAGAGAAGGTGCAGCAATTCCAACAAACCCGTCGCCTTGACCATTATTGTGAAAAACTACACTGCTCACTGTCTTGCCAAAAAGCCACTGCCACACCCCTACTTCATTTTCAGGAACAAAAACATTTTCCATTTCGATCGACCCAGACATAAAGCACATTGAACCTAAAATTTATTCGTCCATCAGTTATAAATTGACAACAACAATTTGCACTGTTCTCTACTTTGGTTTGTGGAACTATACCAAAATCAGTCAAATGTATTATGACAACTGTAAGGCACCTTATGAATTAAAGTCCAGGCTTGTCGGAACTTACCAGGCTTTGCTATAACCTTTTCTTCCGGCTTCAACATTATCTGACATTGAAAGGCATGAAGAGGTAACTTCCGGTTAGAAAAGTCACCAGAATATACAAGAGAAAAGACATGCATAAAAAAATGATATAGGTTGGGTTATTACTACTTATAGAGTATACCTGCACCAGTTGAGCTTCACCGCCCAAAATTTGAAATGCTATCATAGCATCTTGTGGACTCTACAGGACATTAACAAACATAAGTTTCACACGTGAGATAATGGTAGCATAGCATATATTGTCAAGTAGTGCAGAGTCCAATGTTTTTGGCACAATCCAACTTAATATAAATTTGGATGCCCTCATCAATGAGCATAAGCTAGAGATATCTACAATACTCACCAACAAGAAGAAAACCCAATTCAAAGCGTATGTTACTTTTATACGTGAAAAGTAGGATGCTTGTGCAAAGAGATGGATATAAGTAACCAAAATTCCCCAACCCAGGAAAAAAAAACCACCTTGTTTCTGTTGGATAAGTAGACACTGGGGGTATCTCGACACACAAGATATTAAGTGGCAGCAATAGTAAGAGAGCTATGATAAACGTGTGCAAATCTGTCGATAGTATTCAATCTATTGTGCACAGTTTATACTTTGTATGATACATGCCTCTCCTAATTGATAATATATTCAAAGTTACCATCAACTTTTTTTCAAATCCACAAAAGAGTAGATGCATGTATTATGGACAAGATAATGGGGAAGCATATCAAATACCTCTTATCAGACCCAAGTGACATGCATAAAAGCAGTGTTTACATAGAAACCAGAGGTTTCCAAAGCCAGGGAGGGGAAGGGGATTTAACTAAAAGTTATAGCACGAGAATGTATCAAACCAAGTTTGCATATATTCCATGATCAATACTCATCAGGCATCCTAAAAGAAGTTTTGGAAATATAGGACTCCATTACAGGTATGTGTTGACTATTAGAAGTGAGATAAGTGAAATATCATCTACAAATACAACAAATTAAATGACTCCATGCAATTGGCTTTTAAGTAATGTGAGATTATTAGTTCTATTAGTTTGCAAATTCAGCTTGCATCTTCATACACCAAAAGTTTCTGTTGATAACTGCTTATATTGATAAACTAAGAATATATTATCTTATGCAATAACATTAATTAGTGATCATGCTGAATTATCCTAATCAATTTGGTAGATGGAGATCTATGTAACATAACTAAAACATTTATGATTGTTTTCTATCTTCATGATATAAGTATCATTTTCTCAAAATGGTTCAACATATGTAATAAAACTGAATGTATCTATATTCAGCACGTAGCATGCTAGTTATCATGAGTAATCAGGTGTTGATATTCATGATAAAGAAGTAATTAGAGATTGAGACAGCAAGTAACTACAAGCATAGGCACTCTGAGAAAGACGTCACATGACTATGAAAGTGAATTATGGGTCATGGTCATCATATTCATGCACAATTATTTTGTCCAGTCTGTAATCATTCAGAATTTCAAACCTGTGTCTGAAGTCTGAATATAACAATTTATGAATGGGGTGCCTTGATCATGCAGCCACATATTAACAAGAATAATCCACATGGATAATACAATCTTTTCGTGGACAAAGGACAGCGACCAGGACCGATATCCAAACCAATCAGAAACATGCTCTCATGCCTAACATGTTACCATCATCTTTCAAACCTCACTATCTCCAAATCATAGACATCAAGGTTCAAAAATGAGAGCCTATGACTAGACTGCATACCTTGCCCAGACTACAGATGAGTGCAACGAGGTTGCCCCAAAGTTAATGTGTTAGTTCCATGGCAACAAAGTCACTTATCGGAGAGGCTGATGGTCTTTGTTTCTATGATGAATATATAGATTAACGGTGGCATAATCATACTATTAATGCAGCAGCTATCATCCCTAGATGACTCGACTGGAGAGATGCCGGCATGCCCATGCATCAAGGCATTACCAAATTTGAATAACCACTTCATCCATAAACTTTTTTCACCCACATTTAGTGCAGTGATAAACCTCTCAGCCACCACATTCGCGGTCGGAACTTAAAATTCAAGGATCATCCAACTTCAAAAAAATCGAGCCTCCACAACATCTTACACATCCTTGAAACGTATGCAACAATTACCAATCTACCATACCTAGCTTTCGAGTAATTGCCTACCTAAAAATGCTTCTCCCTCAACTCCATTTTCATCTCAATTCTCTCATTCCACCCCTACCTAACCAAATCATAACCATCCTATCAAACTCCGCAATTCTCAAATCAACATTCACACTCAAAATTCCACATTACAGCTCACAAACACAGATCAATTCCAGCTAATCGGAACACTAAACCTCAAGGGAAGCAAAATCAACAGATCAAAAACCCTAAGAAAACCGCGAAGAGCGAGGTACCTGGTAGACGTAAGGCTGAAACGGCGTTGAGAAGAACGGTGCAGCCATGGCGGAGAACGACGATTCAGCTCGAAATTCACCAAGATCAAGCAGAATGAAGAGTCAGATTTGACTGATGACTTCTCAGTTTCTGCGTTCCATTTTGATTTTCTTCTCTATTTTGTGTTACCTGGTTTTGAGGATTACAGTAATAAACTCTGATCGCTCCGGAGAAGACACACTGATGAGTCCGTAACGGAGACGAGAGTGAATGACTGAAATGACCTTGGTGGGAAATGGGATTACTGCTTTCGAGGGGAGGGAATAACAGGTGGGGATAAGTGGCAGTTTCGTCAGTGCGTGTGTGCGTGGACTTGTTGAAGTGGCGGAGCGTGATTGGTTTCTGTAGCAAAAGTCCACGTACGTGGTCAGATGTTGTCAGTGGTATCAAATATGGAAGGCGGGTGAAGTAAAAAAAATATACATACACCTTGCAACGACGTCGTTGAGGTTTTACCGCTGAGGTTTACCTTGAGTAAATTTTCTCTCTTCGAAATTTCGGATTGGAAAACTACGGTTGGGTGCTTCAGAACAACAGATTGCTTCAGATTTTTGATATTTCGATCTTTGATCAATTTTGGATTAAAACACTCCTTTTTATTTAAATATAACCAATTTAGAGAATGATTATGACTCCACGTGACATTTGTCGTCCGCGATCACTATGTTACAAAGATCTCAATTATATGACAGATTAATTGGGGAATCTGGATGAGTTTTGTTTTCCTCTTCTTTTTCTTATTTTGTAATCTACACCATTAATATTTTAAGCCTTTAAGATTTGTTAACTAGCTACTCATACCTAACATTTCAAACAGACTCCACATGAACTTCTATATAAGTACAACATCATCCAAAGCTATTTGTACGTTGTGAAGTTACAATGGCCAAAGTTGTGATGTTAATAGCCTTTCTGATCATCCTTGTTGTGCTTGATTCAGGTAAACTATTTTTGTAGTATGGTAATTGTAAATATTTGATGAATTTTTCATCCACTATCAAAGTTGGTCCATCGAATTACTCTAGTAATTGTTAGTACTTTAATATAAATATATAATCATAACATTGCTTTAAAAGTAAAGAGGCAAAAAAAAAAATTTCAAAAATATTACTCGAATGATTGGGTGCTCGCATAACATTGTTGATATCTTATTGCCAATCAAAATATACACTTGAACAGAACTAGTCATTGTACCTAATTTAGAGGAATATTCACACTTAGAGTACATATATCAGTTGTCATTTTTCGATTTTGAAACATTTAGATGTTGATTTGTGCAGCTAATATGGTGTTCGCGGAGGAAAACGGATGTCCCAAAATGCTTTACAATGTATGGTGTAAACATGCAAAATATGACCCAGAATGTAACGCTAGATGTTTGGCGATAGATCCGCAAAGTGCTTCATATTGCGGTAAAGCCCCAGGCGTGAAGTGTAAATATTTCTGTATATGTATATTTCCTTCTTGCTAGATGCTCTTTCTAAGTCTTGGCATTTTGTAATAATAAACAAGAAAATTGAATGACTGAATAAGGCTTTTCAAGTTGAGGGTTTCACAATTAAACTTTTACAAACTCGACCATTTATGGTATACTGAACTTGTGTTCAAATGCCAGACTTACGACCATAGCTGCATCCAAGGATTAAAATATCTGTATCGGCATATCTATCGGCACTTTATAAAATGAAGATATCGGAGATATTGGGGAAAAAATATCGGAAATTCGGGAATAATTTTTTTCTAAAATATTTAATTTATTATATTTATTTATAAATTGTACAAACATCAATTTCATCTATATTTAGAAAGAGACTCCAAGTGGTTGAAAAGACGTACAGTGGTCCACAAAAGTATAGTATTCAGACCAAAACATATAACCCTAAGAATTGTATTGTTGAATATGATAGTCGTATAAGTAGAAAATAATGATTTAATATAGTTTGGTATGCTTCAATATATATTTTTCTTCATATTAGAGGTTTATATAGAGATACAATTGTAGTGCTAATAAGAAAAGTATTTCTTATATCTATACAAAATATTTAACCTACACATACAAGGAAAGTAAATATTTACAAATATCTACACTCCCTGTAATATCCCACATCGGCCAAACGGAGAGGGGTTATGTGCTGTATATGTACATGCCCACCTCCAATCTAACACGAGGCCTTTTGGTGGCTCAGCGGCTTCGGAAGGGATGGGTACTCCGAGGTTAAGCATGCTGATGCTAGAGCCACTCTGCCGTGTGGTGCGAGTGTGCCGACGAGGGCGTCAGACTCCCAAGGGGGGTGGATTGTAATATCCCACATCGGTCAAACGGAGAGGGGTTATGTGCTGTATATGTACATGCCTACCTCCAATCTAACACGAGGCTTTTTGGTGGCTCAGCGGCTTCGGAGGGGATGGGTACTCCGAGGTTAAGCATGCTGATGCTAGAGCAATCCCAGGATGGGTGACCTACTGGGAAGCTGCTCCTGAGCTGCCGGAAACAAAACCGTGAGGGCCGGTGGGCCCAAAGCGGACAATATCGTGTTACGGTGGAATGGGTCCTGGGATGTGACACTCCCCCTCAAGTTGGTGCATAGATATCAATTATGTCCAACTTGCCAACTGAGTCGTTAAACACTTTCCTTGACACTCCTTTCGTAAGAACATCTGCCAATTGGTCTTCTGTATACACAAAAGGGAAACAGATTATTTTCCTGTCCAAGTTTTCCTTAATAAAATGTCGATCTACCTCCACATGCTTGGTCCGGTCATGTTGAACAGGATTATGAGCAATTTCAATTGCAGACGTGTTATCACAATGCAAGTCCGTAGGTTGTCTGAGTTTAAAACCCAACTCTTTCAACACATTACGAATCCATAACATCTCACAAACTCCATGTGCCATACCTCGAAATTTTGCTTTAGCACTTGACCTGGCAACAACCTTCTGCTTCTTACTACGCCAAGTTACAAGGTTTCCTCCAACAAATGTAAAATACCCAGATGTAGATCGTCTGTCAGTCTCATCACTAGCCCAATCAGCATCTGTGTACCCTACAACTTCCAATTCACCCTTCTTTTCAAATAACAAGCCTTTTCCAGGTGACATCTTAAGATACTTCAAAATACAATACACTGCATCCATATGCTCTTCGCTAGGACAATGCATAAATTGACTAACCACACTCACAGCATAAGCAATATCAGGTCTAGTATGAGAAAGATAAATAAGTCTCCCTACTAGACGTTGGTACCTTCCTTTATCAGTTGGAACTTGATTTGGATAGATGGCAACGTTGTGATTCATCTCAATTGGTGTCTCAACAAGCTTGCAGTCAAGCATGCCAGTTTCAGCTAACAAGTCAAGTACATACTTTCACTGGGATAAAGAAATTCCATTCTTTGACCTTGCAACTTCAATTCCGAGAAAATACTTCAACTGTCCAAGGTCCTTCATCTCAAACTCCTTTGAAATATACTTTTGTAGAGCCTCCATCTCCTTTAGGTCATCTCCTGTAACAATCATATCATTAACATACACAATCAAAGCGGTGATCTTACCTTGATTACGCTTGATGAACAAAGTGTGATCTGAGTTGCTTTGTCTATAACCAAATGTCTTCATTGATTTGGAGAATCTTCAAAACCAAGCTTTAGGAGACTGCTTCAAACCATACAGAGACTTCTTCAACTTACAAACCTTTTCGACATCACAAGGTCTACATTTGACTTCTGGGGGCATGTCCATATACACCTCTTCTTCCAAGTTTCCATTGAGGAAAGCATTCTTCACATCAAACTATTGTAGAGGCCAATCTTTAGTTGCTGCAAGTGAAATCAAGATTCGAACAGTGTTGATCTTTGCTACATGCGCAAACGTTTCTTCATAATCAATGCCATATCGCTGGGTGTATCTCTTGGCAACCAACCGTGTTTTATACCTGTTAATGCTCCCATATGCTTTCAACTTTACGGTGAATACCCAACGACATCCAACTGTCTTCTTCCCAGCTGGTTTAGGCACAATATCCCAAGTCGAGTTTTTTTGTAATGCCTCTAATTCTTCGTTCATCGCCTGAGTCTACTTGGGATCCGTCATTGCATCTTGTATAGTACTAGGAATAGAAACACTGGATAATTGATTAATGACAAGAGCATGCGACCCAACCAACCTATGGTTAGACATGTAATTAGCTATAAGATATTTAGCTTTGGCTTTGATGTCTGATTCATATTGTTTCATTGAAATACGCTTGGTGACCCTATGTGATTTTCTAATTACAAAATTATCTACCTCGTATAATTAGTTTGAATTTGAAAGTACCTGAGGAACATTCGCAACAGATTCTTGGGTTGATGGGGTAGAGAGAGAGAGAGAGTATCTGATCTAGAAGAATTCGGAATTACGGAGACGACATCTGAAGGCTCAATAGTTAAATTGGTGGGTTCAGCTGCAACATTGTCTGTGTCATCATCTGCTCTGTCGGTTGGGTCAACAACATCTTGAGAGACACGTGGCGCGCTTTGTGTAGTTGTATCTGCCTCTGAACTGACAGGCCAAGGTCGTGGCTCGGCTCCAGCTCCAGCCGTCTCGCAGTTCGGCTCGCTTCTCTGTGTTCCTGCGTCAGTGCATCTCAGCGGCTGTGCTCCTGCGTCAGCGCGGCTTGGCGGCTCGACAGTTCTTAGGTCCACGACGTCATGGCTTGGGTCCACTTCTGTCTCTTTTGTTGTTGCACGTCGTTCAATGTTTTCTACACCATCGTCAATTATTCCAACTCCAAATCTTGATTCCAAGGCCTCTAATTCTTCAAACTCTTCGAATTCAAATAAATTTCGAGAATTCTCTTTATGTCTACTCTCCCCCTGAAGGGAAGACTCGGATACTCCCCCTGAGTAGTAAGGTTCATATTCATGAAAAGAAACATCAAAGGATACATGCATGGTGTCTGTAAGAGGATCATAACATCTATATCCCTTCTAAAAATCTACATAACCCACAAAGATACACTTCCTTGTACGGGGATCAAGCATACTCCGTTGTTGTTTTGGAATATGAACATACACCGTACATCCAAATACACGAGGCTCCAAGATAGGCAACGAAGGAATCAAGAGAAGTTTCTGAAGCTGTTGTAGAGGGTTTTGACATTCAATAACCCGAGAAGGGGTACGATTAATAAGGTAGACAGCAGATGTCACAACTTCTCCCTAATATTCTACAGGTACATTCATGCCAAACAAAGAGGCATGGACAACTTCAAGCAATTGCCGAATTTTTCTCTATGCCAATCCATTTTGATGAGGAGTATAAGTATTTGAAGTCTGATGTCGAATTTCATGTAACTTCATAAACTCTTGCATAGGACCATTAATATATTCTTCGCCATTGTCAGACTGGAAAACTCGAACAACCTGTTGATACTGTGTGGACACTATCTTGTGAAATTCTATGAATCTAGAATAAACATCGCTCTTATTCTTCAACAGAGACACCCAAGTCGTATGGGTACAATCATCAATAAACGTCACGAAATACCGGGCGCCAGAGAGAGAAGGAATTTCTGCAGGACCCCACATGTCAGAGTGAATCTTCATAAATGGAACAGGACTTTTATTTAGGCTTGGTGAATATGAAATACGGTGGCTCTTGGCCAGTTCACATATGTCGCAATGAAAATCTGAATAGTCAACACCCGAAAATAATTGCGGTTTCAACTTTCTAAGATAACCAAAGTTTAGATGACCCAACCTGTGGTGCCAAAGCCACACATCTTTCTTAGCACTCTCAGCCCTATTGACCTGATTAGCTTGACCTAAAGACTGCAACTGTTTCTCTCTTGTCTCTGTCAGATCTAGGTAGTACAATTTCTCTTTTCTCACTCCATAACCCAAAATCCGCTGCGTTAGAATGTCTTGAAATACACAAAAAGACGGATAAAAAGTGACAATACATGATAATTCTTGAATGATTTGGCCAACTAAGAGAAGATTGTATGACAACGAAGGGACAACTAATTCAGAATCAAGGGTTAATGTGTTTGATAGGACAATAGAGTCTTCTCTGGTAACAGGAGTTGGAGTACCATCAGCGGTAGAAACAATAGTTTGAGAGGAGGGTTTAATTTTTTTTAAGAGGCTAGGATCATTACACATGTGATCTGATGCTCCTGTATCAATAATCCAGGTGCTATTCATAGATACCTTACCACCCATACCTGACTATGCGACATTAGAGGCATTTGATGGTTGGTCTTCCTCTGTAGTGGTTATAACAACTTTTGCTTGATTCTTCCAGAGTTTCAGGGTGAAATCCTACCAATCCGGATACCTAATTGTTTCAAAACAACATTGCTTGCTATGACCAAATAATCCACATAATGGACATTTTGAGTTCGCATATGAATTTGGTTTGCGCCGTGGTGCGATGATGGTGTGGAATTTGATTTGATCCGCCATTGATTTGTGTGTGGTGTGGGGTCGGAGAAGACCGCTGCAAATCTGCTTTGGTGATGAGCACGTGAGCCGAGCCGACGAGTTTGGTTGAGCCGAGCTGGTTGCTGCACGTGAGTACAAAGGACTGACGCTGAACAAAGGATGGCAAACTTTGTCTGCTTTGAATTTGAATATGCTGTTGACTATGCTTTGGGAATTTGCTGTTGACTTTGCTTTGGGATTTGGGATGATGATGATGGATGAAAGGACACGGGTTGTTTGTATTTGTGGGCAGGGATTTGTGCTTAGTGTTTGGAATTCGGAATCTGAGATTTGGAATTTTGGGATTTGTATGTTTTTGGTACGCAGCGATTTGTGGTGTTTTGGGTGTAAAAGTTAAAGGATCGAACCTGGCAAGCTCTGATGCCAAGTAGAAAATAATGATTCAATATAGTTTTGTATGCTTCAATGTATATTTTTCTTCATATTTGAGATTTATATAGAGATACAATTGTAATGCTAATAGGAAAAGTATTTCCTATACCTATACAAAATATTTAACTTACACATACAAGAAAAGTAAAGATTTACAAATATTCTATAGTATATCTCTTTGGAGCTGCTAACTATTCTATTTATATATCTTTTCGAATATTGTTGATGGTGGTTCTTGTTTACTCTCAAATTTTTTACATATATTTCTTTAATATATCAAAGATTTATCGTAGATTTCCTTAATATTGGAGATATTTGACAAAATCAGAGATATTTGACGGAATCGGAGAAATTTGACAGAATCGGTGATATTTGACGGAATCAGTGGAAGATAAGATATTTACCCCTCTAGATATATCGGCCACTCCAAAAAAATGAGATATCGGGAGATATATCGGATATATCGCAGATATTTTAATTATTGGCTCCACCAATGACAAAATAAATGTAGCTCATTATAAAAATGACTTGAACGTCACACCAAAATCTTTTTATATTTTACTCATATGTCTTTACAGACCAACTTAAATCGAGTTACGTAACCAATGCGTATCAATTTTAAAGAATGTATGTAAATACGAAAGACAAAAACGAAATCACTAAATCAAAATAAAACTTTTAATAGACCTTAACATACAATTAAAGATTAAAGATTGGATTTGATATCTACATACTAAATTGTTAAAACTTTAACCTCTTCTAACATCGACATAAAAGTGTTGGTGACCTCACTTTTGATGAAGCATATAGCTTTATTCAAGATGTGTTTTTATGAGGACTTGTATAATGTGGTTCCTAACTAGAGTATAGGCGTTACGTCCCCTCTGGATAGGTAACACATTAGTTCCAATAAAATTATTACTATTTGTTAAAAAAAAACATCAACATCATCATCCAAGTAAAACCTGAAAATTCTTTTACGCACCAAGGTGTAAGTGAACCGAGCAACTAATATGCAATATTTTGATCCGGTCATCCACGTCGCATTATCATGCATATATTATAATACTATTAATAAAATTGAAACCCTAAAAAATAGAAATGTTTCCAACATAAGAGGTGAGGACCTGAGGTCTAATAAGAAATGCTCTTATTATGGGTGTCTAATTTAATTAGATAAAAAACGAAAATGAAATGAATAAATTTAGAGTATATAGTCTTCATTTGATTTTCGCATACGGCGATTTGAATACTTGCATATTAATAGTACAAGTGCATCTTGGTGCGTAAAATCTGTTCCGAGGAAAACCATGGTTTTCAATAATGGACTCTTGTTTAACTTGTTCACATAAAACCCAAGCAGCATTGATCATAGGCTGTTTTCTTTGACCCTTTTCATAATTATGTCATTACTTGATCACTTTGGTCCAGCCTGATTTGCTTCGTATAGTCAATATTCAAATAAAGCTATTCATGTGCCAAAACTCCAGAAACCGTTAGCGTGTCTGTCTCTTCTTTCCTCCTTCTCTTCTCTCTCTTCTCCATTGAAGCTGCCTCAGATCCCCATCACTTCTTTCTATTCAATCCAGCTGCTCTTCTGCTTCACTCCACTGATTCAAAGGTACGATTTTTACATCCTTTTGCTTATTGGTTTTGTATCAGAATGGTGCCAACTGCTTAATTTCCATTACTGGGTTTTGAGTTTTGATCAAGAATTGATATTTTAAGATGACTTGCTCCAAAGGGCTCTGCTTTATGATAACCAATGTAAAGAATGATTGGAAAATATGAGTAGTTTGTAGACTGTTGTTTTTTTGTGTGTGATGAAGATGAAGGACGATTTGGATTGCTGTTAATGGTAGGGAATGGAATTTGCCATATCGGGTTTGCGCCAGGCTGTTGGTTGTAGTGTTTATTGTAGTTGGTTACAATTTACTAGTCAATATGGTAATGATTCTAAGTAGCTTCGCGTGACAATTTAGGTTAAAATTTTGCTCCAAGCTGGTTTTGGATAGAGCCGGCTTTATGTGTATGTTTTATCACTGCATATATGCTTATGTTTAACTAATTTTGTTTCAGTCCTAAAGATTTTTGTTTCTCTGTGCTTTGATGTTCATGTGAAGTTAGTTCCTGTCATCACCATTTCTGTTATCTTTGGACTATGGTTGTAAACATGTAAGTTGTAACTGATCCTTGATTTCTCTCTCACATATCTTGTTTTTGATTCTTTACCAGGATACTTCTTTTAAACAACATTAGTGGAGTTTACACCCTTCAGAGGAGCGAGGGATTAAGGGTTTGGACAGTATCAAACGCCTAAAATTATCGAAATTTGGGTGGATGATGTTATGAAAGGTGGGATATCCTAAACCAGACCCTTCGTTGAGAGTTGAGGAGAATCGTAAAATATTATGCTCATTATGTGGTTTTTGGGGCCATCTCTGTTACATTTTCATGTGTTGGCAAGGTTGCCACCTTGTAGTATAATGATATGAAAAAGTTATTCCAGAGCCTTGCTGTGATCCTAATGAAAGAGTTTTTCCGGCTCTGTGCCGGTTTAAGAATTGACTGGAAAAGGGTAATCTTTGTTGGGGCCTTAATGACAACAGCCGGTGTAATTCTGCAAATGTTTCTACTTACTGATCTGCTTGACATGTGGCCCCTCTCTCTACCCATTGCACATGTTTCAGACGAATCGTTGAGCAGTATCAGGAGCTTAAATCAGACCTTTAGTGAGGAAAGAGTCAAAAGATTGCAACTCATTTCTACCGATGTTCCCATTATTCCAGCAAACTCTTCTCTTAAGTTGAATATCTCAGTTCCAGCTATGCCAGATATTGGCCCAGTTCCTAAAGGGAGATCAAGAAGGAGAAACAAAGGTGGTAGTGTAGATAACATGCCAAAGGTTCTACCTCCTCCTGACCCTCCAAGTATACATGTGCCTTATCGTTTGCAGGTAGTCTTATTCCTTCTCCGTTGAATTACAATACATGGAGATGTTACTAGTTATCTTTTTCTTACTGCTGTATGACATGTATTTCAGAAATTCATTTGGTCCTTGAAACCCAATGAGGCACTTGTGTATGCAAAGAAAGAGATTGATCATGCCCCTGAAGTTGTTGATGATCCTGATCTATATGCCCCTGTATTTCGAAATATGTCTGTTTTCAAAAGGTAATTTCACGGTGCTGTCACCTTTTTCGTTCATCGTTATTGACTTCTAGTCAATAGTTTATACTTTATACCTTGTGTGTGTCTTTAGAATTTAAGGTTTGAGGTGTCAAGTGGTATGATGGAAATAAGGCTGTTGAGAGAATTTATCTGCATTGCATGGTCCAACAGACATCAGAAGGGAGGTAATATGCATGCATGTCTTGGGTAAAATATCCAAGATGTTGAATTTAAATTGATGTCCTCAAACGCAAAATCTCACATTATTTATATCTTCTCTTTTAGTTTACACTGGATCCCCATATTGATTGAAAGTTTTTCTGCGACACTTAAAGATGGCTTTCGGTATTGAGGTTTCTGAAAATCTTGTGGATTCTTTTGTTCTTCATTCTTCACAGCTATCAAGGCATGAAATTATCTAGAAAAAAGCTGGAAAGAAAAAGGGAAATGATAGAATTTCATATGCTTAGTTCCATTTTGAAATGTCATTCATGCTTTTTATTATTGCCTTGAAACTGTGAAGCCTTAATCTAGTCTTGTTTCACACTGCCATATCTGTTATCTATCCCGATCCAGGTTCAATTCCTTTTTCCTCTTTCCCAAATAATGTTTCTCAATGACTATGTTCATTTCTATTTTGCAGCCATTAATGCGTGAAATATCTAGATAAAACTGGAAAGAAAAAGGGAAATGATAGAATTTCATATGCTTAGTTTCATTTTGAAATGTCGGTCATGTTTTTTGTTAATGCCTTTGATACTGTGTAGTCATATCTAGCCTTATTTCACACTGTCATATTGGTTATCTTATCTATCCAGATCCAAGTTCTATTCCTTTTTATTATCTTTTTTCCCCTAATACTGTCTCTCAATGACTGTGTTCACTTCTATTTCTAGATATCTGAATAGTCACCAGCATGTCTCAATTATTGGGTTCACCGGACTTCCTTTTTCTTATGAAAACTGAAACATGCTTTGCTGAACCATTAATGTTCCTAATTTTCAGGAGCTATGAGCTGATGGAATTGATACTTAAAGTTTACATTTACCGGGAAGGGTCAAAGCCTATATTTCATGTACCTCATCTCAATGGAATTTATGCTTCTGAAGGGTGGTTCATGAGGTTCATGGAGAGTAACAAGCAATTTGTCACAAGAGACCCAGAAAAGGCCCACTTATTTTATCTTCCTTACAGCATGCGCCAATTGGAGTTGAAGCTTTATGTACCTGGTTCACATCAAATTAAACCACTGGCAATATTCCTCAGAGACTATGTGAACATGATTGCGGGGAAGTATCCTTTCTGGAATCGCACATCTGGGTCAGATCATTTTCTTGTTGCTTGTCATGACTGGGTTAGTAGTCCTTGATCCTTGTTAGTTCCTTGTTACAGTCCCTTGAAGATTGAAGAGTACCAAATTCCTGATGGTCTGTTGTACTGTTTTGTATGTCTTTGACAATTTTGTGTGGATTGATGTAATTGGTCTAGGAAGTTAAAATACAATTTACTTTTTGTGTCTTTTATTGCATTTGTTCCTTGAAATTATCACTTCATAGTCTGATTGGAACATCTGTTTGTTATTTGAGAATGATTTTGAAATTAAATACTATTCAGCTTATAGCTGTTTCTCATGAAGATCAACATATACAAGTTCATGCAGTTGTTACACTTAACTGAAAATTCTCCTGTTCTGACCTTCTGCAGGGCCCTTACACACTCACTCAACACGAGGAACTGGCCAACAATACAATAAAAGCTCTGTGCAATGCTGACACTTCAGAAGGGGTTTTTGTTGCTGGGAAGGATGTTTCACTGCCAGAAACTACTATTAAGAACCCCAGGGTTCCTCTTAGAAATATTGGTGGATTAAGAGTGTCACAGCGCCCTCTCCTTGCCTTCTTTGCAGGATACATGCATGGCAGAGTCCGCCCGAGACTTCTCAAGTACTGGCGGGACAAACATGAGGACATGAAAATCTATGGGCCTCTGCCCTCTAGAATCTCCCGAAAGATGTCATATATCCACCATATGAAGTCAAGTAAGTTTTGTATTTGCCCAATGGGGTATGAAGTGAACAGCCCTAGGATCATTGAATCCATATACTATGAGTGTGTCCCAGTGATAATTGCAGACAATTTTCCCCCTCCGTTGAGCGACGTGCTAGACTGGAGTAAATTTTCTGTTAATGTGGCCGAGAAGGATATCCCCAAGTTACGTGAGATTTTGTTGGCTATTCCCATGAGAAGATACATGGCTATGCAAACTAATGTGAAAATGGTGAAAAGACATTTTCTTTGGAATCGAAGTCCAATCAGATATGATTTATTCCATATGATTCTGCATTCCATCTGGTTAAGCAGGTTGAACCAGATTCAAATCCCAGAATCCTAGTATATATTTATCAAGTGCTGTAGAGGATGTTAACTTCTGAAAATAGTTTCAAATCCCAGAATCCTAGTATATATTTATCAAGTGCTGTAGAGGATGTTAACTTCTGAAAATAGTTTTAGTTTGATTGTGGAGCTGATTGGACCAAGAGTTGTGACTAAGATGCAGGTCTAAGAAGGGAAGATGCTAACATTATGGACTTCAAACAGGACTGTGCCTGCAATCCCAAGTTCTTTGAACTGAAACATGGATGAATACTTTCTGGGATGCGGGGGGTGGATGCTAAAATGAAAATTCTTACTGAAGGTATTGCCTTTAATAATGCAATTGGCCGCTTAACTGTTTAGCTTGTGACAAATAGCTCCAAACTCCCATGGTCTTTTTATTTTTATTAGCAGACTGCAATGCTGGTGGCATATGGGTCTTGTCAGATGCATCGAAGGGGATATGTGTCTTTGTCGCCCTTTCCCTTTTCTGTTATTTTCTTCTTTTAATTTTAAGTCGTTAAACTTAAGGATACAGAGAAAAGCCGCCATCTCTTGATCTGCTTATCAATTATAGAAGAAAAAAAAAACTTAGCTTATTGATATTTTCTATTGCTTGCACTCGGTATAGTGTAGTATATTTGATGTTTAATGACCAACTTCTAATACAAATTTCATTTGCTCATCCATTGCAGGAAAGACGACATGCACCGAGTCTCCATAGCTTCTCAGACAAAGCTCTGATGTTCCATTACAATTTTCTGATCATTGCCCTTTATACCATATACAGATGACCCTATATGCTTCCATTATACAAGTTAAATCTGCATTGTTCTAGAAGTATAGTCAATAATTCTTGATAGTTGATACTGAAATGTAAATCATTTAGGAACCTACATTTGGGATTCGCACAAACAAGTAATATACATACAGCACAGGATAGATGATTCTTATTGTGGGGGTGCAATTTTGATATTTTCTGTTTGTACAGATGCTGTCTTCCTTTTGTAGGAGTATATTTGAGTGGAGAGTCTGTAAATGTTGCTGCCGACATGTATATCATTTTCGAACAAAGTTTTATATACAACCTGAACTTGATGCCGATCATGTAAAGCCTACAGGATATTGGAGTCTTGTGTATGAAACTATGAACAGCTATGAGCTACGAGTGTGATGCTCTCAAAATTCATCTACAGGGTTAGTAATTAACTAAATCAATTTTGGTTGTGTGATGTGTTCGAACTAATGTCCTTATGCTTCCTACTTCCTACAGCGTTCAACCAACCTGTTAAGACTACTCACTGCCTTCTGATGTGACAATATAACCACATGTCCCGTCCTCATTTGAAACAATAATTTTCTCTAATGTTCTATCACTTCTATGTCAGTCATTTTGGATCCATATTTAGCCAAAAAAAAAAAAATTAGAATTCGTTATGTCCAATGTTAGTCATTTTCATCCAAATATAGCATACAATTAGTAGCTTTCGTCACAACATGGATGAGTCCCAAAGGATGTGACTCTCGCGGTCTTCTATCACTTTGTTTAAAAGCGGATTTAGGTATAGATTAACCTAAAAGTTAATTTGTGTCTTTCGCACAATTAATGCATGAATCACAAGCGGTTTTTGCCGTCACCTATCACATCGTATCAAGAAATATTCTTAGAAAGCACACTTACCACTACAACAATCCATTGAGAATGAAAGATAATTGTTTTGTAAATATATCATACGAATAATACCTCATGTATGTCATCCTATTGATCTGTATAAGATTGGATCTCCTGTAAGATTTCTCTCAAATCAAACACCATGTTATTACACTTGTGTAGAGTTGTGTAGTTCTGTTAATAATTCTCATTAATTTGTTGTCGCCAGTCATCATACATCATACGTAGAACTAAATCAAAAACATAAAACATAAAAAAGAAGTGTCAAAATTTTGGTTTGAATATTGTTCATATTACATAGAGTCGATCTGAAGGAGTTCTTCATCTAGATCCAGTAAGCAAATTTTAGGAAAGTCATAAACTTCATGCTTTTATTTAAAACAATAAAGTTGACTCTGTAAATCTATACCAACTATATATGCACCAGCTACCAAAGCTTCTTTTCTTCGAGAGAGGAACACCAGCATATGAACAATCCAATCCATGGTGACGATGATAATGGTGGCCTGGTTTGCTGCTTCTGCTGCTGCTGCTGATTCTTAAGGGCACTTAGATTTATGTTGACTCTGGCTTCCCTTGGGACTTGCCTGTATCATAAAATACTCGATTCTTTAAATATTTGAACTTGGCGGTAATTTCAACTTTCAAGAGATCGATTAATTGGAACAGATAACCATAATCATATAAATACTACTTGAACATCAGTATATCTGTTCTTAAAGTAAAATTTCTAAAGAATTAAGGTGGAAGGGAGGAACCACAAATGGGTTTTGTTTAAGATTGTTTTGACAAAAACATAGGGTTTGGCTGCTATACCGGAGGGTATAGCATGCCTTTCACTAAGGAGAGGGATGTGCAGCAGGAGGGTCCAGCAGGAGGTGGTTTTACTTGTATTTTCCGGCAGGCATGCTATGCCCTCCGGCACAACAGAATTTTCCGAAAAACATAATAAGAAAAGATAAAAATTACATGCAGGGCAACTTACTTTAAGAGATTCTGGTGAAATCGGTTGACTGTTTATGAATTGGCAAGTCAAGAAAAACAAAAGAAATCAAACAAACTTGTCAAATCAGTTTTTAAGATTCAATTTCACAAAAAAGATCTTCTAAACAAAATAATTGATAGCTTGAATTATATGTATTTAATGAACCAATAATTGATTCAACTAGGGCCAAGTTGTACTTATTTAGACATTATCATCATGGTTTGCCTTTTTTTCCCAAATTGTGCTTATTTAAGGAAAAAAAGAGAGAGACTGTTGCTTGAAAGATCATCACTACTATATTCTACATCCAGAAACCATAGATTTAAATACATAAAAAGATCACAAAATAAAAATGTGCATGCGATACATTTACATAAATCATGAGTTCTAAGACATTTCACATTAAATTATATTTTATTTAAGACATTTCACGAGGACATTTCTTTTTACTCTAAATATGCATCTCTTTACTCCTTTGACGACGTACTTTTTACACGAGGACCCATTTTACCCCAACATATGACCTTTTTTCTTAACAGTAAACTTTTTCTTATTTTCAGAAACTATTGAGCTAAAAGTACTTTAGAAATTGTATGTGATGTATATGTCAAAAAATTTGGTGTCTCGACGTGTGGTTCACTTAGCATTATTGTTAAACCGTGATATCTACATGTTAAGCTCAACAGCAAGGGACAGATGCTATACTA
Source organism: Fragaria vesca subsp. vesca (assembly GCF_000184155.1). Lineage (NCBI taxonomy): Eukaryota > Viridiplantae > Streptophyta > Magnoliopsida > Rosales > Rosaceae > Fragaria > Fragaria vesca. The sequence goes on along the minus strand of NC_020495.1, from coordinate 8,778,813 downwards.
GTTAGAATAGACATGCATGTATATTAAGCGTCCACAAAAACCACAGAACTGAGAGTGGCTTAGCTATCTGTGTGGTCACAATCAGATTACACTTATCCAGTTATCCCATGAACAGTAGCCCCTAGCTCCAGATTAACAAATTCTTTGAACATATACAGAGGCCACGTACAAATACATACATTCAAGAAATGATCGAGCACTTGATATATATATATTGTCATTAATATTGTACACAGAAGAATCAAATGGTCTTCATTTTCCCTCTTTGCTTTCATTTATTTTATTTGTTTTCTTGAAATGGGAAAAGAAAACTCACACTTGTTTATAATTCAATTACATAATGCTCACCTTATTATTTTCTCTGTAAGCAGCAGCCATGGGGTCTTCATCAAGCTCAAGAAACTTGTTCACCCAGTCTAACCCATACGAACCTTCAGTGGAGAAGTCAAAGAACTCGTTCACATCGAAGTTACCCTCCGAACTTGTTCCTAGTTTTACTCGTTCTTCTTCTTCTTCTTCGTCTTTGTCTGCTCGAGCACTACTGCTCTCGTTTAGTGCCTTATGGGGAGGAGTAGTGGTCGTAGTACTAGTGGTACTGGTCTCTTTCGCTGTCGAAGCCATTGTCGCTTTCTCATTCTTCTGCTTTATTTTCTTGCTCAAATGTGAATTCCAGTAGTTCTTTATTTCATTGTCTGTTCGGCCTGGGAGTCTCCCCGCAATCAGTGACCACCTACACAAAGTTCGACAATTTAAGTTTACATCCACAGTCTGATAACATAACATCTCCGAGAATGCATGAGTTTACGTTTGATGATGATGATGGCTGGGGACTGACTAACTAACCTGTTTCCAAGTAGCTTATGAAGACGAAGTATCAAGTCCTCTTCATCATCAGAGATGTTTCCTCTCTTGATATTCGGTCTCAGGTAGTTCAGCCATCTCAGTCTGCAACTCTTTCCACATCGATTCAATCCTGCAGCATTAAGAATTAATGTAAACCATTAGTTAGTGAAGGACATGATGGAAGCCCTAGTGGGTTTAAGTATCTAAAACTAGGGTAAACCTAGCAAGCTAGGACTGAGAACTAGACCTGCTATGGAAGCAACAGTCTTCCACCTCTTGGCACCATGGATTTCAATGTACTCTGCAAGTTTTCTATCTTCTTCTGCAGTCCAGGCTCCTTTGTTCATAACCTTTTTTGTGGATCCATCGTTCTTTGGAGCCATATCACTTGTCGCAGAGAGAAAGCTTGCTAGCTAGAGAGAGAGATAGAGCAAGATGCTTATTTTGGGTGGTGGTGGAAATGTCAGCCAGATAGTGAGAGACACACACACTGAGGACTGTTGGTTGATCTATGACACGGAAGCGAGTGCTTATATATATGCTGCAGGCCTGGCAACTATTGCTCCCAAAAAAAAAAAGTCAGCAAGCCCACCTTTGATCTATCTACCCTTCTAGAGAGAGAAAGTGAGGGATGAGAGAGAAGCTCTAATAGGAAAGTCTCTCAACTACCAGTACTCAAATCCTGAGAGAAAGGGAAGTGGGATGTAACTATGTTTTCTATTGTCTTTCTGTCCTATGAAAGTTGTTTGGCAATTGTGCAGTACTGCCTTCATTTCTTGCCTATACTTTTTCAGATCATCATCACCATAATGAGAGGAATTATTTGATGTTTAATTCGATTTTTGAATGAAATGAAAACTGAAAAGAAATGAAGGAAAACTGAAAAGTATGGGATCTTTTCCTTAAAAACCAAACACTTTTAAAGGCACCAAATTCAATGTTTTACATCTAAATTATCTAATCATTGATGCAGGGATCATTAACTAAGTTTCTAATAATCATTTTCTTTCTATTTTCCAAAAGAAGAAATGTGTTCTTCTTTGAGAAATGGGGAGGTTGTTCTACAAAATTTGAAGTATGGTTATAACAAACAAAGGGTCTTGGACTTTTTGATGACCTTCATTGAGGGGGTTGGGGGTTTAAGGGGGGCACATGGTCCCTGCTAGCTAGCTTCAGTCTCTATCTTGTAGCTCTTTGTATTTTTGTAATGAAAAAATTTGTTTTTTACCTTAAACTATCCACAGTTAACCACTATTTTAGTTCACACATCAAGTAATTAGGTTCATGTGTTACACATATATTCAATTCATAGGTGAAAAGTTGATCTAATATATGTTATGTGACTTTAAGATTCCTCATGTGAAAGTCTGCAAACAAATTGTCAGAATATACCTAATACTCTTTTTTTTTGTTTGCTAATATAATCTAGATTGGAAGAGAGACTCTTGCATGTAGACATTGGTGTAAGGCATCCTTACAATTTAAAAGCACAATGTCATCATGAAACTCAAGCTTCAGATATATTTTTTTCTTCTTATTAATTAGATTCACTTCATCAGAGTTTGAGCTTGTATGTTTAGAATTATATTGTGGCTATTAGGGAAGGTACGTTTCGATTGGGAAGAATAGTTTTATTTCAATTTACGAAGAAGAGATATGAGGTGAGAAATGAGGCTCAGTAGTTGACATGGTTAAATTAGGTCATTGTTTAAAGAGGTCTGGTATCCACAGATCCACTTCAATTGGTATGAAAGTTAGCAACTTTGTATGGAGTGAGTAAATGAGTTTAAGTGGCGAAAAAAATGGTAGTTAAATTCAGGATGTGGTCAGGAGGTTTCTGACCAAAACCTACTAAATTAATTTGGCACAATGATAAATCTAGATTATAAATTCAATGTTAGCATTCAAGAAAATATGGCAGATCTAGAGGGAGAAAATAATCTGTCAGCAAGAAATTACCAAATTATAATTAAGCCTGTCAAATTTATTTCATTTCCAAAATGTAACTAATATCAAGAGAACATGTTTGAACGAGCGTTGTTTTAAGTTTTTAACGTTCAAGAAAATGTGATACGAAGAGATAGAGAAAACAATTGATTTCAACATCAAAATATAATGAAGACTGGGAAGACGATGAATATTTCATTTCAAATTTAATTCTCATTCCTGAAATGTAATTAGGGCCAAGAGAACATGCCAACATTTTTTAGGGTTCTATGTTCTTTTGCGGTTCTCCAATGACGCCCGGTCCTTATATATTGATCAATAGTACGAGGAGGCTCTCATATATGCGTCTTGTGGTCCTCGTCTCAATTGGCTCCTCATGCATCTACGTCAAACGTACGCGTTCAGATCACAGATTATTACTTTGTTTTAAGTTAAATAGCTTGATTGATTTGGTTACGAATTTAGGGTTTGCTTCTCGAAAATGGTGTTAATTTATTATTGGAATGAGAGTATCGATCTATTGTCCTTAGAACATTTTTTTCGTCAATCGATCTCTAGCAATTAATTGAGATTTATCGTTGAAAATGTGTGAGGTTTTATATATTGTAATGCTATGATATATCAAGTACAATAATCAAGTTTAGTCTCAACCTACTGTCTTTAAAATATATCGTTCACTATTAGTTTGCGAGTTAATTAGTACTTATCGTTCACTATTGGTACCACCGTACCACTAATGAGAGCATATTACATAAGTCAATCATCTACGTATATTCCTCCAAAGAGAGAAAAAACAAACTCAGCCATCAGAAGAGAGGTCTCATCCCCAAATTTGGTAATACTCCCAAACATTACAATTTATTGGATGCATCTTAATATATATCGCTGAAAGGTTGTTATACAGAAATTTATTATTAATTAATAATAACATGTTCTCGGATATTCTCTATGTGTGCCTTGGCCTTATGCCAACTAG
>NC_020495.1:8772706-8773665 GCF_000184155.1 Fragaria vesca subsp. vesca | reverse complement strand
AAAATCGGGCAGCCTTGTTTTTCCCGATTTCCGACCAAAAATTCCGACTGCCCTCCGCCGGAATTTTATATCCCCAGAAAGCTCTTTCCGTCACGGATCCAACGCCGCCGGCCTCACCCTGAGAACCGGCCGGAAAGTCTCCGAACCGGCCGCCGGAAAATTCCAGACCGCCGCCGCTACCGACCACCGGTTCACCATCTTCCTTTGCTCCGATCAATCTGAAATTTTGACAGAAGCTTCCCCATCCAGAGCTGCTCCTCCTGTCAAATTTTCAGCCCCAAATTCGAAGTATAAGTAGGCGAAAAGTTATTTCTCCTCTTGGCAGCCTTTAGAAAGGTATGTTTTGAAACCTTAAACTCTTCCAAGTTCAATAACTCGGGGAGGATAAAATCCTTTCCTCCCTTCTCCATCTCCATTCTATGCTTGGGATTTTGTGTGTGCAGGTACCAAAAATCCCGAAATTTTATTCTCGGGTCAAGAGTATGTTGGATCACTCTTGTTTCTTTGTCCGGGTTGTGTTTGATCAATTCGAGGCCTTTTTCCGAATTGTGTTTGATCAATTCGCGGCTTTTTCGGATTATGTATGATCAATCCGAAGGACAAACCATTAAAAGCATCGTTTGTGACCTCTATCGAGTCTCATAACAGCTTGGTTTTGTATGCAAGAGCAATGTAACATTCTGCTCCTTTGAGTTTTGACGTACTAGATGCCTAAGGCGGATCTTCGCTTGGTATCTGTGGAACCTTTCATTGGAAAGGATTAAACCACATGTTTTGACCCCAGGCTAACAAGCCTAGATGCCGAGATTTCACATCTCATGCGCTCAAAGTTTTTGAAGCGCCACATCGACAAAAGCCTTCAATGGCAACCTGTGCAAAAAGTAATGACCACAAAGTACTGTGGAATGCACTCATGGAGCATTTCTCGAAACGTTCATATAACTCTAACTTGTTGAGTT
>NC_020495.1:8770234-8771600 GCF_000184155.1 Fragaria vesca subsp. vesca | reverse complement strand
AAACATGGCATATTGTGCCGATTTTGGTCCCTTCTTTTGAAGGTGACTCTTGGCACTGCATCCTCAAGGAGGATCGCCCACGTGTTTCCGGTTAAGTCTTCTACCCTATAGCGGATTTTTCATCATCAATTGTTCAACTAGGCTCATTCAAGCTCAGTGTGATGTCTTAGAATTGTCCGAAATTAAGGAGATAGTGGTTTTAAGTGTGCCTCGCACTACCGACCCTCCACGGACATGCCTGGTCATACTGACTTGGAGTTACCGAAAGCTTTTGATTTTGGATCCCCCTACGCTATTAAACCAATTGCCGTCTTGCAAAAGACGTTGAAGACTTATCAAAGCTGGAAAATTATCATCATGATCGGATCCTCTAGGTCCTCTGAGTTAGTTTATGTTCATGTCAGGGAGCTTTTGCTAACTAGTCATGGAGTTTACGACCTTAGAACGACCGAAAGGACTTGGTTTTGATCATACATACGTCACTTTTGGCTAAGGAAAAAGCCTACACGCCACCTGCAAGCTTCACAGCTTCGCACATGCCAAATCTGCGAAAAACAGCAATCTGTCCCTTCTGGACAGTCAACTTCGTTTGAGCTTTTTGAACAGTTCCGGACGAACCAGACAGTGATCTTTATATCATTGGAAAGCTCTACGAGTCTAGTTTTCAGAACTTTTCATGGTTTGTCCATATCTATTTTAACGAAGAAGTTATGACTGTTTTAGTGCGCAAAGGTCATTCTGCGCGGAAATTTTTATGCACTCTCGGGATTGCAGCTTTTCGTAGCTTCTTTCAATCCTTCTAAATGGTTCAAGTAGAGCTATTTACTCGCCTATCTACTCCTTGTAGTTATGTCTCATAGAGACATTGAGTGCTTCGCAGATAATGGAACTATCCACAACATTATAAGGAACCATGTTAAGTTTTAAAGACATTCCTGCTAATGGTTTTCATTTGAAAACACATTGTGAGAATGAACAAGAATTCTTTTGTGTATACCTCCTCATGAATGCGAACTGAAGCGCATCTTGGAGAAATTCATGAGTCAATCTAGTGAACTGTATGTCACTACGATTCGAATATCGAATCCCATGTTGTCGCCATACATGATATTTGGGACACCGACTCATATAGGCTTTGGTTTGACCAAATTGGTCAACCTGGAAGAGATATAATGGTCCAAATTTTGAGAAAATCTCATGGACATCCATTCTTCCGCTCAAAACGAAGACATTCGAGATCTAGCATCACCATGAAGCATGGTGGTGACCCGGGGGACATTGAGGTCACCCGAACACGACTCTAACTTCCTGGAGGTCGTCCGGTCAATTCCTCAAGCAATTGAGGTGCACCGGCCTTTTCTCGATG
>NC_020495.1:8768670-8769218 GCF_000184155.1 Fragaria vesca subsp. vesca | reverse complement strand
AATCCAGATAGAGATCTCTACAAGTATTACACTAGTGTACATGAGGACGTGAGATAATGAGTCTACTATCGAACCACCCTTCGTTGATGGATATCAACTTAGTTGATTGGCCTAATGGAAAGATGTGATCCAGCATTAACAAAGAGATAGGTCCTTGGGCAGGTGATGCCGACACCGCAAGCTAAACCCTATCAATTATACCTTTGTTAGATAGCGTAGTGAGAACAAGAGCTTAGACTCACCTTATGGCGCAAGGTCTCTCACTAACACGCACTGGGTCGACTACGATGAGATATGCTCTCGTAATGGATGTCATTGAACTCCACTACTTTGTCAGTTTGGTAGTTTCCGACTAACTGAACATGTAGCCTATGAATGTGGTCATAATAACATCTCTATGGGATCAGAGATATACATGAAGATCTTAAACAGACTTCATTCATCCAAATCAAGTTGCTCCAAACCACAGGAGCATGCGTTTGCTAAATGTATTGAAACGCACATGAACTCTACTTGATTTAGAAGGGATATGGTGAATTATGCCTTTG
>NC_020495.1:8742651-8768650 GCF_000184155.1 Fragaria vesca subsp. vesca | reverse complement strand
TGTGAATAGCTCTTGAGGAACCAGAACGTGTGTAATATACGGTTGGAAAGCTAAATGAGTCTAGTTTCCAAAACCGTTTACGGTTCGTTCATATGTATTTCCTAGAGAAAGTTACGACTGTTCTAGTAATTGAAGGTCATGCTGCGCGGAAATCTGATTTCCTGCACGAACTTATGTTTTGAGTTCACAAGCAACCTTCTCCTCAAGATCTAAGTGTAAAAGATCATTTGAGGACAATACGGCATGATTTAGTTAATCATTGCCCAATACCACATTTGAAGACATGTTAAAAAGCATTGACATGCTAAGTTGTTGAAACTTCCGTGATTAGTAAGAATCAGGAAGAGCCCTATGATTGATGTAAAGATCAGGGGGAGGTGCGAACTTCAGGGGGAGTCTAGCACATACATACATGTCACTATCAAATGTGAAGGGTGCGTTGTACTCTTTTTCTCCTACGATCAAGGTTCAGTTTTTCTCCCTACAGGGTTTTTGTGACTTGACGAGGTTTTTGACGAGGCAACAGATCAGCACCATCGGCATATCAGCGTGCGGCACAAGGGGGAGTGTTCTAAGATATTCTCTATGTGTGCCTTGGCCTTATGCCAATAGGATATATAGTTAGACTAGATCTATGTATTCATATCCTTACCATATTGGTATTGTGTAATTCCCTATATAAAGGGCTCCTATCAATGAATAAAATGACTCTCTTGCTATCTGTTTGTCTCTACACTTTATTCTTCATCATAACAGTATTATTAGTTTTTTTCTTGTTAATGCATGTACCTACCTGTCCCTGATTCTCTGCGCTCGATCAATCAGTTGGATATTGGTATTCTAATATGTTCAACCTCAGACCCGATCGATCTCTTTAAAATGGCAACAATTTTGGGTGAACTACTCACTCTCAGGATTCAGGAAGTAGCTTGGTATCTAGTCCTTATTGACCTCATAGAATCATGGAAAACCATAAACCATGTCTTACGTAAAGGTAGATATTGGCAGGGAAACAAAGGTAGATACTTCGTGTATATTATTCTTTCTTTTCCTGCACAAAATTGTGATGAGGCATTAATTGATGAGGTGCGTTTAACTCATACCTTTTATTTATGAAACTTATATACATACGTATGTGATTATTTGGAAGTTGGATATGTTTTTTGTTGTTGTTAGAAGCACATAAATCAGCTAAATGTTAACCGCTTCTTCAAATAAGTTTTTACAGCGCAAAAGTCACTTCTAACTTTTTTCTTCTTCTCCAAACAAACTAAAATGAACTATAAATTACATGATAGGTAAATTTTACATGATGACATTGATGCGTAGGGCTAGAAAACAATAGTTGAAAAGTTAACTAAAGAGATGGTCGCATTGGACATTTGGACTAACTAAGAGAGAGCCATTATATTGTGACCCGGGCAACCTTAGTTACTCAATTCTAAGTAATGCTTTTAGTACAACATCCGTCTTGGCCAAAATAGAAAAGAGAAGAAGTAAAAACCAACTAGTAAGTTCATGTTGATGAAAGATCTAGCAAGTATGAACAACTAAACTATCGTCTAAAATTTTCTCATGGGACGAGGAAAATGAAAAGTAAGATTATAGAGTAGAGATGATGAAGATGCTGCCTTGTCTTGTAAATTAATCGTATTCAACTAGTAAACCGTGTAACCTTACAACAATTTCGTAAACAATCGAGATCGAGGCTGCCATAGAGTTAATTTGCATAAAGAATTTAGTTGATTAATCCGGTGCAAGTAGTAGTTAGGCTGAGAAGAATCATCAATCTCTATATATAATCTTGAAAATGGTCTCTCAATTATTATTTTTTTCTCCTTTTTTTTGTGTGGATAATTTGAAAATGGTCCTTTTAAGAAATCAATGAAGATATGAGTAACGTGGGTGATGACTCCAATGAATTTTTAGCAAACTGTTATACCTCCCATAGGGGCTACTACTATATATTGGTGTAACTTCGTATTTATGGAACCAATATGTCCGCAAAAATATAAGATAAACAAAAACATATATATGAATACGTAGACATCGAACAATGCCAAGTTTTGTCTGTCCAACACCGAAGCCTGGTATTCTGTCCAATTTTGGGGCATACGAGTCATATTAATATCGGGTCCTGCTACCTGCAAGTCTGCAACAGAGATTCAATGAATTTGTTGAATAATATTCATTTTTGTCACCGTGTTGCATGATACTGAATAATTAATATATACTATTTTTGTTTTCTTAGAAAGATAAAATTTTAGATTATAAAATTTAAGATTGCCTAGAACTATTTGGTTTAGCATCATAGTCTTTTTTCAATAAGTGAGAGGTTGTGAATTCGACTCATAAAGTTGTAATATTTGAGTTATTTACCTGATAAAAAAATGAAAAAATCCAAGATTACAACCATGAGAGATATCGGCGTAAACTTAAATTTCTCATTCTCCTCCTACCTAAAACACTAGTGATGATAGACTTAAATTTCTCACTCTCCTCCTACCTAAAACACTAGCGATGATAGTGAAAAAGAACCAATTAAGGTTCAACTGTAACCTAATCTATTCCAGAAACCTCATTACATCCTTATGGTCAACCGTACCTCAAGAATAAACAACTTTTTTAAACATTGTATGCCAAAATTGCCAGCATATTGAATCCGAGATCCACTCGCCTCCATTCCAGTCATGCGCAGCCCAAAGTGACCTCTGATCACTGCCCACAACCCCAGCTTGACAAAGCCTTCAACCGAAAGAGAAAAGAGAGAAGCTGGTTGATCTTCGTCTCCGAGTTGAAAACTCTCCCAACAAACTTGTCTGGCTGTGCCAAGCGTACGCCAACAAGGTCAAAGACAGTCGTCGGCGGAGAGACACAATCGGACATGCGAGATCTGAAATTGCGTTTGCCTCTCCATAGCTAGGGCTTTGGAGAGTGGCGGCAAAACCTTGCTAACATATGTTAAAGAGTTTGGTGTTAATCAATTAAAAATGGGATATGAAATCCACACACCCTAAATTGAAATTCACACATCATTTTTTTTTTTGCTAACACATTCACAAAAGGACAAAGTTTAAGTTGCCAAAAAAAAGGAAAAAAGGGTGTATGAATTTCAATTTAGGATGTGTGGATTTCACATCCCTTGAAAATAGTAAATACAGGAACATAACACTTAAGAAAGTGACGTCAAGAATGAACCATCCGTATAAAGTCATAACTGGCTTAAAACCAAAATAAAACAGTGCAATAGGCAACATAACATGCCTTAAGACAGACTAGTAAAACATAAACTTACCGATACTTATTTTTCAAATAATAGATATTATAACGGCTTAATTTTCAATTTTCTCTATGTTTTTTGCTCACATTACATGATATGATGTGGCAATTGGGTGATGCATGCATGTGAAACCACATTGCCCTATTAAATTAATAAATGTTAGGTCATATTTGAGTCAACGATCATTTTCTTATATTGTTCAAGCTAATTTACAAAGAATTCTCTTCTAATTAAATAAGTTTTCTTGCTGAATATTAAAAATTAAAAGAAACGAATGATACTGATCCATAATGTTAATGCATGCATGAGGGCCGCTGCTGTCGCTGCCGCTGCTGTATATATTGAAAAACTGATCAGCCCCTTGAAAGCTATAATTATTGTGAGTGGATTTCGACATGTAGATTGAATAAATAAAAGCAATCTGGTTTTCAACATAATGAAAAGCAGTTGAAGAAACAGTAAGACTTCAATACGGGAATGGCCTGGCCTGGGCGGCTTGAATTATATACAGATATCTTTATTTGAAACAAGATATATATATATATATATATATATATATATATATATATAAAAGCGTGAAAATTAAAAACAGTGTCAAGGAAGATCGAATACGGCAGAGCTGTACGTTATTACCAGCAGGAAGGGTTATCATGGCCAGGCCACCCTATGTTTTTATTGAATAGTAGTTCTCAATCATAATGTTGGATCTGGAGAAAAATATGTCTTTAATTTGAATGAGAAATGCAAACATTGAGACATATTATTATCTACTACAACTAATTTTTCCAACTCTTTCATTTGCGTTTTTTCTCCTCGATCTCTTGCGTTCGTGGGAGAAGGCTAGGCTGTTGTAGTGTTTTCTGTTTTCAATTTCTTTCTGCTGTTGTTATGTTTATTAGTTCTTCTTTTTTTTTTTGGAGAAAGGGAACTAAACATTTATAAGGAGGAGCCTCTAAGAAATCCAATACTAGTAGAATCAAGAAGTAAAGCGGCCGGCGAAGCTTGCCGAGGATCGGAAGAGTTCCCATCTAGATCTTGGCGAGTAACAATTACAACTGTTGAAGCCTGCTGTTGTTATGCTTGTTGGTTTAACGAAGGTTCTTATAACCAAAAAGAAAGAAAAAATCTCTTTAATTTGGTCACTGATCAGTTCAGTCTAATGACACCATTATTACATTCTAGGAATCCTTGCAGCATGAGCAAGTATATCATATATATACACCAATATTTGTAAATGGAAATGCAGAACATGTGTCAAATAAAATAAAAATCTCTACCTAGACCAAGCGATCAAGCACCGATTGTGCCAGGAAATCCTCGGGTTACATGATTGGGGCTTCTAATTTCTAATATAACAATATATGCTTGTCGATCTAGTCAATATTATTTGATACTTGAAAGGGGGTGTACTTCAATTGTACAGAAAAATATGCATGCAATTTATGCATACATTAACAATCAAATATTTTGAAAGCGAATTTAGAAAGTAATCACTAGATTAATGCTACTCGATCGACTTCTCTAATGGTCCTTCAATAGTGCTAGCTGTTTGTCCTAAAATCAATCGTTATTTTATCAACACTATTCGGGATCCGGAAGTCGATTTTTGAACTATATATCAACTAGACGACTAAAATAATGCTCTCATATATATATGGTACCTACTACCAACTAACCAATTCGCCAGCACAGAATGAACCATACATATGTATGGAACCTTTCCATTACTACAATTGATCGAGTCGGAGGAAGATGGCAGGATCATGAATCTTCATATATGTGTGGCTATGGCATAAACAAAATCTTCTCTATTATTAGGAAATTGAAAATCGTTGAGAAACAAAAAAAAAGAAAAAAGAAAAAGAACCAAGGTACGTGTGGTCCTTGAGTAATGCTTCTTATATTCCAAGAATTAGGGTACGTTCCAATCAAATCAAATAATCAAAACATGTCCAAATGAATTTTTTTTTTGTCTCCAATCTCTTCTCTCAGGTCAATATAGGTCTTCTTCCCCAAAGCTTATTTGCCAAGAACGCTGAAAATTGGCTGCTGCAAACCCTAAACCCAGTTCGTTGGATTGACCTTCTGATAGAAGAAAAGAACAAGAAGTTGGTATGCCACGACAAAGATCGATCATGAAAATTATAACAACGTACGTACCATGCACGAAGTGAACGCACAGAGACGACAAAGCAAATTATTGTCTTCCTTCATTAACACGTTCTCGTTTGCTTTGGAATTATATTTTCATCGTCCCCAGGTCATTGAATTACAGAAACTCTCAAACCTGTGTTTTGCTCGATGACCTTGGTTTATTTTTTCTTTTAACTTGCTTTGATTCTCGTTCTTGTATACGTGGTCGGATTTGATGCGTATAAATGGTAGTTGTCGATCAGGTAAAACCAGGTAATGTTCTGGGGTCCAAAAGAGAATAATCATGCTTCTATTCTACTGTATAAACTTACTTCTGCCCTGGAGTTTCGGGTCAGTCCTGCCCTTCAATCCAAGGGTATGGCATATGTGTGCTACAGTGGTTGTCTGCCTTTATCGTTTTGGACAGAACTGTTCGTGCACTGAAAGTTAGTTGGCCGCTGGCTTATATATTTGTGGAGTTTGGCGGAAAGTATAAAATGATTGGATCAACTTGCCTTTTGGAGTTGAGGAAGAGAACGCTTAGAGTCCAAACACAAATGTCTAGATGAGTATGCAGGAACACATGCATGCAGTTATATATGTTTGACGACATAAGCTCCTTAAGGTCGGAGAGTTTATACTGAGATTTTCAAATGTGCTCATTTGACTTCGTATACTCCCTAGTCCTTATACCTTAAGTTTTTTTTTTCTTTTTAAGTATAAATATGTGTTTTACTAAACCACTTATTGGCATGGATTCCTCAAATAATAACCTTATTTACAAAACAAAGTACCTCTAATTCACTAATTACATCATGCACCTCCATTTCTTTTAAAGAAAATAACTCGATAGATTACGAGCCGTGATCGATATGAATTTTCGTTTGCCTACTTGGCTTTTGTTTATATTGGGCAGGAGCAACGTACTCGTTGGCAAAAGGGTCAACTTGGTCAATAAAACATGATCACGTGTCCTAATAAGTTGAATGATTAATAAGCTGATGCTGCTACATTATGCATATATGGTCTCCACCACTTGCTCTAATAATCTTTTTTTGGTTTCTTTTGTTTGGCAAGACATGCATTGTCTCTAAATCTAAAACCTGGCATCCATGGATGAGCTGGCTACCTAGCATAACACACACACTTTTAGACGTGTCATGAATTTTTCTATCATCATACATAACCCATAAAATTCACATGACACAGAGTAAATAGTACAATTCACACTTCACTAATTGGTGAAGGTGACAATGATATGCACACGCTCTTATAACAATGTTGTTTTAGTAGACAATTAATACATATCAATACAAAAGCACACCTTCTTTTCTTCGGTCAATATATCAAGATTATTATTTTCTATCTCTAGCTAGACCTAAGGCTTTCACTTTGATAATTCGGTGAAAACAGTTTCTTATGGCATATGGTTATAAAGGAGAGCTTGTAAAGCGACTCTAATTTTCACTTAACAATTCACACGGACGGCGACAGTGACCTCCAGCTCTCCAAGTCGACGCAAAGAAAACATGATAGCACTTTTTTGTTGTTGTATAGTCTCACTTTTTTGTTTCGCATGTAACCTCGTGTAACACATTCTTATCTTATAGCCCTTTGTTTGGGGAAAGATGGAATGTGCTTCTCCTAGTTTTGATCCTTCCGGTATCCGAGGTCGATGAAAAGAATTTCGACGTTTAACCGAACATCAATTTATGATGTCGAAGAGGCTTAAGTTCTTATACGAGTTGGTCTTGATTCCTTCATTCTTCTTAAGAGTTTCCTTGAATGTTGGTGCTGTCGAGAAACTTGAGCCTTTCCAGGTTATCTCTTAAAAATATTTTTAGGCTTTTGGAAATAATCAACTCAAATAGATGCTCATCGTAAACTTTTGAATGTCAGATTATGCGCTATTTTGCAATGTGAAAGAATACTCCACACTCTCACAACTCCTTCAACATTTGAGGTAGACTCCACCCAATTCAGCAATTCAAAAAATATTCTAGATTCACTCTACCTCAAATGAGACCCATGAGGTTACCATGTGCTATGTGCTATAAGTAAAAGAGTCCCACTATTGGACAAGCACTCTTTGACTGTTATACAGTTATACTATGATTCAAGGTGGTCTACATATGTGCTCTAGTGCTCTATCTATATATGTGATGATCAAGTTACGTCTAATTTCATTGGTCGATGAGAAGCAACTTGGTACTCTGCTAAATGACTTGATGTTTTCGTAATCATTGATCTACATGGTTCATAACACTAGTGGTCAAGTGACTACACCAAATGTCACAAACCTTTTCATAATGGTATGTTGAACTATCCAAACTCCAAACGTGCCACTGTAGTTCAAATGGGCCATGAGACCCATAAGGTCAATAATTGTATCAACAGACATAGGTCCACGACTTGGAGAGTGCACTGTTACGAAACTCATATGTCAATCATGTACGCCTAGACCCGACTACCTGAGAACAAGAACGCATGTGCAAAATAGTAGCTGACCGGATTATTCTGTTTCATCAAAGGTAGAAATAGGTTAAAAGTACGAGATCCATTGTTTATGGTGAACTAGAGTAGATATAATCCATTGTTTATGGTGAACTAGAGTAGATATTCGGCTCACAGCAGTACGTACCTACAAAAATGTTGGGGACTGCAGAGCCAATTACAGAATTGGACAAACCAAAATGGTTCTCATAAGCACCGAGCTTCCGTTATCCTATCATTCCGTAGTTGTAAAACCGGTGGTCGGAGTGACCGGAAGAAACCTACGAAACCACACCTGAAAGAGGAGGTGTCATCTACATCCTCTACATACATCAAAGACCATGAAAGGAATAAGAGACAAACCCAGTGCAGGGGGTTAGCCCAAGTCGGACAAGAATTGAAACAAACATGCTTCATTCCGTAGCTTCCTTTTACATAACCAAAAAAGACCAAGTATAACGAACCTGCGACACAAAAATTCTCGCTTTTTCCCGTTTCTGTACCCTGTTCTCTTCTCTCAGTGTTCTTGTTTACTCCACTCTACCGTATGAAACAGTCCAAAGGCTCTTCAATACACTATATACAACAGACAAGATCAAGACCATTACAACCTTCTTTGAGGCCAATACCCTAAGGTTCACTCTCAGACCACGTTTTCTTACGAGCCTCACCAGCCCCTCACCCAACATGACAATCCAAGAGCCAACAACTCCCAACACTGCCTTAGTGCCTGAAACATCACTTGATGGGACCTTCACGTAAGAATGTATAGAACCCACTTCGTTGCTTTCAGCCTGATTCAGTCCAAGAATCTCATTTAGCCAGCAAGAGAAGAGGACAAGCAGTTTTGCAAGCCAAGCAACCTCATCATCAGAGATGGGCCGCTTCATCCAGTCACCTTTGTATTTGATATCAGCCAAAGCATAATTGCCAACTCTCCTGGGCTTGAAAATTTCATCACGGGGTTGTGCAGGCTGTTTTGCTTCAGGGGAAAATGATAGTCTCTTTACAGCATCACTACCAAACAAGCAGGCCACCTGATCTTTCAAAGAGTCGATGCACTGAAGGTTTTGAGTAAGATTATCACCAGAAATTGCTTGCACTTCGGCTTCTGCACGTAATATGAACAACTGCAATAACGACAACCGTATCCATTGGATTAGATCTTGAGACGGTGGACAGATGTTTACACAATTTTGGTCAACATATATTAAAGAGAAAAAACTAGCAATCATCAGTCAAAACCTGAAGCAGTTGTTGCCCACCATCTTCTCCATCACTAAACAGTCGTAAATCTTTGTTCCAGTTGTCATGCAAGAAAGACCCATCAGCATCACTTTCACATAAGCCATCCTCCCAGTCCTGTAGTTTAGCAACAAATCATTAAATATTACCAATTGGAAATACACTGATTCAAATTTCAAACAGTTGAGCAAAACACTGATAATTTACAAGGGTAGATAATTTATATAGACCCTCCAGAACCCTTTACGGAAATCATGCACTTAATAATCTAACTAACATAGCAAAGCAGCTGTTCCAATAAATTTCATATACATAATGGCTGTAAATGACTTTTGTATAGTACTATGAGCAAAGAAATAATTAGAAAGTAACAGGGATAAAATAGCGTGACTCATCAAAAATAAAAATAAAAGGGAGGGTCAAGAAACTCTACATTTAACTGCTCACGAATTGGAGTGACAAATCTATATAAACTATTAAGCCTCGATTTGCCGGATCCTGCTTGTTTGGAGTGAAAAGCAATATCCATCGTCTTCATAAGATCAAGTAGATCTTTGGATGATGTTAATATAGTTAGAACCTGTACACAGTACATTAACAGTTAAGAATAAAACAAAAAGGTACATTCATATTAAATAAAAAAAGCAAAAAGTGCCTCACATCCACATAGTTGACCAGGCATCCGCAAAAATTATGATTGCATAATTCTACATATTATCAAGTAAATGATTTCCTAGCAGATCCTTAGCTGGTTGCAATTTCTACTAAGCCTGAAAGGGAATTCGGTCCTCTTAGCTGTTTCTTCTGTTTCCGTGATAAATTCTGGGGGAACAGTTGTTGTAGGAATATAGTTCTATAGCTAATGTTCTCTTTTTGAGCCACAATAAGAACATTAAACTCAAGCATAGAATAAAAAAAAAAAGGAGCAAGAACAACCTTTGATTTTGAAAAAAGAAAGCCAATTCCAAGCATGTACTCAAGTATCATATTTCCCTTCAAATGAAGAAATCTTATCACGTCAAGCCTCAATACTTGGTAAAGATCTACAACAGATGCCAAACCAAAATGACATCTTACTTTTATACTACTTATACGAGTGCCGTTGTTGAATCTTACAATTGGGAAAATTCACCAAGATGCAATCTTCTAGTCCACGTAACAGATTCAATCAGAGACCTTACAGGCCAATAGATACGTCTAGGACAATGCAAGATTAAAATCATAAGGGAAAGCAAACTCAAATGGGGAAGATACTTATATTACGACTTTCATCAGCTATTCAACCATGCTAATTTTCTCAAAGTGATTGAAACTGGAGGTTTCAATGTTTCATGTCCATGATTTCATGCTAAGCACATTGATCAATCTCAAGAAAATACCACAAGTAGTAGCAATTAAATTTCAGCACAGGAAGTAAACTTCGATTAGAAAGAAAGGGCAATGCATAAGAATCTGACCTTTGATACCATCTGGACTATGATTTCTGCATCAGTGTGAAGAAACTTGTGTGCAAACCCAATAAAGTGCATAACCAAGGAACTGTAATACAAGTAATTTACCAACACATAAGCCTCCCAAGAAGGTGAATAACCACGTGCCTCAGACTGCAAGGGCTCCTTTCTCCCATTCTTAGTTGAACTGTCAACAATAGCATCAAGCTCCCCAAAGTCATCCAAACTGATTGCCCAAGGTTCCAGGTAGGTAACCCAAACCGAAAACACTTGTGAAATGTTTTTAATCGAAGCTCCCACCGGGCAGAACAAGAATGCCCTCAATATAAACCTGTACAAAGGCCTCTGTATCAGCAAGTTCCAAGACCCATTCGGAAGCACACCGGGAGACACAGCCATTGCATCCATTGGCTTCCCAACATCAATCGAACCCGACATTCTCCACCTTGGACTCGCACCATATTCCACATTATCAGTCCCATTCTGGTGCACCACCAGACCTAAATTCAAGTACTTCACAAGCAACTTCACCACTTCTCCTAATCCAGGAGACGGTGGTGTCTCTCCTAAAACCGACCGAAACGGAAACTTAACTCCAACCGACTTACACAAATTCACAGACAGTGGCGAAAAATCATTATCAAGTAACCAAAAATTCATCAACGCGTTTACCAAAAACTCCCCCTTCACTATCTCCGAACTATCATAGCCCGCAGAGTACTGCAAAAGCGAACTCCGGTACGGCAATTGCGAATTGAAATCAGTCACAGCCACAAATGCATTAAGATAAGCATATAACAGCCTGATATAAAGACTACACTCGATTCTATGCTCCGAACTGCCACGCCTAGGGCTCGAAAACCCCGAAAAAGACGAAATCCAATTCTCAAACTTAAATCTCTTGCTCCTCCTAACAGAAACAGCATCACAATTCTCTCCATTTCCGCGGCACACAGGATAATAAGCAAACCAGAATATGTAATATTCAAACACATTGAGCTGAACCTGATGCAAATTGGGCTGAATTGGGTCATCCTTGACCCGGTTCTTGAAAACCGGAGCTAAATCGGAGAGCGCGGCGCTGTCGTGGTCGGAGGAGAGCATGAATCGGACCCATTCCGGGAGGCGCTCGACGGGGAAGACGTACTTGACGAGGGAGAGGCGATCGACGGCGGAGATGGAGCGGAAGAGGAGGCTGGTGGGGGCGAGGAGAGAGAAGAGCTTGTTGGCCAATCCGACGTCGTTTGAGGCGAGGACGGTGTCGATCCAGCCGGCGGAGGAGGACGGCGACGGAGATGGAGCCGATGATGATGATGTGGCGTCGTCGAAGCCGAAGAGCTTGCAGATGAGGGTGGGGAAGGTGAGGGAGAAGAAGTGGCGGGCGTGGTCGGGAGGGAGGGAGTGGAGGAAGGAGTCGACGGCGTCGCAGGCGGAGGAGATCTGGTGCGGCGCGGCGGAGGCGAGGATGGTGCTGGCGAGGTCTTGGGATTTGGAGAGCGAATCGACGGTGTAGGAGTGCGGGAGCATCGTAAGGGATCCGTGTGGCGGAGCGCAGGGGGGTGCGAGCGAGCTAGGGTTTGAGAGAATGAGAGAGGATGTGTGGGGGGTTTTGAAAGTTTCAAATGGGAGGACAAATGGTGTGGCGCGTTTTTATGGGGGAAGAGAGAGGGATGTGTACACGTGGCCATTGTTCTTTGCCACGTGGGGTGTGTGGGGTTCGGTGTTTTGTTTTTGATCGGAAGGTGCGGGAAGGCTCTGGAGATGTTGACGTTAGATGCCAATCGTTGGATGCGGCTACTTAAGAAAATATTTTATTTTTGTTTACAAAGTGATTATTGATTAAGGACCCCAAAATTGTTTAGAATTTTTTATCCTCTTTTTTGTTTGATCTATTAGTTTTTGTTTGATTCACATATATGACCATGGAGTTTTATATCAAATTCAGATTAAGTTTTAAATTCAAGTATTTATTTGGAGGGACATTTTCCGTACATGATCGCGTATCTACACATTATTATTCAGATTCAAAAGATTATGCATTTTAATCATATATATATATAGATAGATATGAGTAATGAAGTTGCACTGTGTACTTGGCACACTCGGGTATATAAATTCTTATTGTATTTTTAGACTTGTTTTGTGTGTCTCGGCTTTGTAATTGAGATATTAACATCTCTCATCCGAACTGAAAAATGTTTGATGGTTCTTATCACGTAATGGTTTTAAACAAATCCAACAAAGTTATTGTTTGCAATCAAGTTGTGAGGGGAGTGATCAAAATTCAACTCTAGAATGGGCGATGTCTCTAGAGTTATATAACTTCCAAAAGTTCCAAAAGAGAAGCAATCCTTCAATATTGATCATTTAGCTCTCTTGATCATTCTCATGCTCATTAGTCCTTACCGATTTCTTAACAAAGGATGTCTCTTGGCTAGATCTTTGAGCTTACTCTTAATCTGTCCTTTATCAAATTTCTGTTTCTTATTCCCACTCGCACTCAGTCGATACTTCATCAACGTCAATGCTAGCTAGCTACATCCTTTGCTAATGGAGTAGTGGATCTTGGCCCCCAAGTATATCCTTCCTAGCGCTCAGAACTTTCTCGAGTAGCGCTCGTTGATCTTCAAGGGTGTCATAGCTCAAAGCTCCTGATCCAAGTGGGGGAAAGTCAGGCAAATCCAACCTTGTAATAATCTTATAGCTATAACCTTGATCGACTAAAAACTGCTGCCTTTTAGCTGCAAAATCCATCTCCCATGTATGCGTTGACACAAGCGAATAGAAGAACGCATTGTACTTCTCTTTGCTTTTCTTGGCCCTCAAAATCCGACCAAGACGCTGCGCTTCTTGTCTTCTCGAACCACCGTGCCATGAAATCTCAATGATCACATTTGCCTCGAGAATGTCCAAGGAGCTGTCACCCACCTTAGACATGAACACTGTGTTTACGTTCGGGTTTGTTTTGAACTCTTCTAGAATTATTGAGGTCTCGGCCTGAGAGGTAGCACCATAGATCATAGGTTTTCGGAGCTTGGTCGCATATTCGGTGAGTGTGAAGAGGTTGTCGGAGAAGACAATGATCTTATCACCGCGGCACTGATGATACTGTATAAGATACTCACACATCCTAAACTTGTTCGGATTCATCAAATAAAGTGCTTGCATTCTTTCGAAGGAGTTTTCTTTCTTGTAGTAGTACTTGGCAAAGGACTCTGTCATCTCACACCTTACTTCAAAAGACTCCACGTTTGCAATGTATCTGCATTTCGCCAAATCCAACCAGTTTGCTTCATACAATTTGGGTCCAATGAGGAAGTTGAGATCTGATATCTTGTCATCCTCTCTCAGCAGCGTCGCGGTGAGGCCAAGCTTATAGTGTGATTTGGTGATTTGGATGACATTCCGAAACGATTCAGCAGGAGTTACATGAACCTCGTCCATGAGAATCAACCCCCATTCTCTATTTTTGATTTCCTCAATAATGTTTTTAGACTATTGGGACCTATTGCCACCACAACCAAGCATGCTATATGTAGTCACTAACACCACTCCTGCAGCGTTGTTCTTGCGGCGGATTAACATCTTTTCAGCTTCTTCTTTACAGTCAGATTTGAAACGACAAATCTGTTGGTCTCGGATGGTTGACCACAACTTGAACTGATGAACCCATTGATCAACTGAAACACCATTCGTTGACAAACAAAGGCAGCTCTTTCCTATTGTGGATGCTGCAGAAACACCAACCAGAGACTTCCCTGCGCCACAAGGTAGAACAATGATACCAGATCTCGCTCTCCCGTTCCCAAACATCATGCTCAAGCTCTTACACTGATAAGGTCGTATCATCACGTGTGCTTAGGGATTTAGTTCCATACCGACG
The DNA here is from genome assembly GCF_000184155.1 of Fragaria vesca subsp. vesca. Lineage (NCBI taxonomy): Eukaryota > Viridiplantae > Streptophyta > Magnoliopsida > Rosales > Rosaceae > Fragaria > Fragaria vesca. The sequence continues at coordinate 8,754,165 of NC_020495.1, read as the reverse complement.
TTAGGGTTTACACTATCGTTTCTGTAGTTGTACTCCTCCACCATGGGATAGTTCAAACCATCTTGCGAGCAACGTTTCATCACATCTTGAACCTTTCTAGGATCAATTTCAAACTCTTTTGCCATTGCTTGTTATACGACTGATTCTTGCTTCAGATACAAGTTTATCGTTAAGCAATGTGTTCATTACCACCGGAAATGTGGATTCCACAAAGTAGCGATTGTTCTTGAGGACCAGCTTAGCTTTGCCGTAGTTAGCAGTAGAAGACTGAATGAAATCAATGAGTTGTTTCGCGAGGTTGTTCTTCGAGAGCTTATTCAAAACAGAAATAATGGTTTCTGTTTCGAGACCAGTCGAGGCAGCCTTAAACAAGGACTCCGGGGTCAAGTTATACTCGTGGATCAGCTCTGCCCTGCGAACTGGTTCGGCTATGGCAATAAGAAAATCTTGAGTGTGTTCGTAAAAAACCGAGCTAGCTTCAAAGATGACTCGACCATTGGGACAAACCCATAGAGGCCGATTGGGGTGGTCAGGCTTCCATTCTAATTTGTTGTAGTCTCCTTTTTCGCCATTGTCGTTATAAGAGAACTTCGGCTTTTTACTCGGTCTCCCATTATCACCGTGCTCCATTGATTTTATCTTTTTCTAGGAGATCAAAGTTCTCAGAACCTATGAGGTTTGACTGTTTGAGGTCTGTTGCGACAATATTCCCAATAAACGTATCCACTATTGTATGGTATTTATAGAGGAAACCTACTAGCTAGGGTTATGAAACCTAATCACATTATAACGCAGTGAAAGCTATAGGTAGAAAAGTGAGATCGGTAGACAAGCGTCGAATCGAATTTAAAGGTGATAAGTGAGATAAATCTCTGAGTTTTCTGAAATGTTATTGAATTGTTGAATGCCTAATACAACATAGACGGTGCCTTATATAGGCTCTAACTTATGACTAAATCCTATTTAGAATAGAACTAGGAAATGACAAAACCTATTGGAACTAGAAATCCTTATTGAATCATAAATCATAATCCTAAGAATAATAGGAAACTTAAACTTGCTTACGACGTTGATGTTCCAGCTGCTCCTCGAACTCTTCTGCAAGTCATTCTACATCAGTCTCCCCCACTTCAGAAGAACTCGTCCTCAAGTTGATATCAGGATAGGAAGCATGGTCATCTGCCCGAAATTCATGGATATCACTTACATTGAAGGTCTTCGAAATTCCTATTGATTCAGGCAAGTCAATGACGTAGGCATTGTCATTGATCATTCGTAGAACTTTGTATGGACCATATTTGCGAGGTTGAAGCTTGTTATAAGTGCCAGCGGGAAACCTTTCTTTGCGCAAGTAAATCATAATAGAATCTCCTTCTTTAAACACCTTCTCTCGCCTATGAGAATCTGCATGTGCTTTATATTTTGCATTGCTTGCCTCTAGCTTCATTTTGACTTCTTCTTGAACTCCATGCACGTCCTTAGCCATAGACTCGGCAACCACACTAAAGCCTTTGTCTCTTGGTATATTTGTAAGATCAACAACATGCTTCGGTGGGGAGACATACACCACAGAAAATGGAGACTTTCCAATTGAACGATGTATGGAATTGTTGTATGCAAACTCAACTTGCGGTAAGACGTAATCTTATTGTTTTGGTTTATCTCCACAAGTACTCTGTATCATATTTCCCAATGTTCTATTTGTAACCTCGGTTTGACCATCAGTTTGCAGATGAGCGGTGCTACTACGATTAAGAGAAGTCCCAAACATCTTCCACAATGTAATCCAAAAGTGACTTAGGAACTTAGTATCTCGATCGGAAGTGATGCTACGAGGTACCCCATGCAGTCGAACAACTTCTCGAAAGAACAACTTGGCAATGTGAGAAGCATCAGAGGTCTTTCGACAAGGAATGAAATGTGCCATTTTAGAAAACCGATCAACCACCACAAAGACGGAGTCGACCCCACGTTGTGTTCGAGGTAACCCTAGAATGAAATCCATGCTAAGATCTTCCCAAATGCCGTCAGGAACCGGTAGAGGCATATAAAGACCAATGTTTTGTGATTGTCCTTTCAAAGCTTGACATATATAGCACTTCCGGATAATGTTGCCAACATCTTTCTTTAATTGAGGCCAATAGTATCTCTCTTCCAGACTTGCAATTGTTTTGTCTCTGTCAAGATGACCACTTAACCCCCCACCATGCAAATCACGTACCAACATCTCTCTTAATGAAGATTGGGGTATACATAGTTTGTTGCCACGGAAGAGATAACCTTCATTTAAAAAGAAGTCACTGCATGGTTCATGCTTTATGCACTTGCTCCAAATCTCTCTGAAGTCGTCATCCTCCTCATATAGTTCCTTCAAAAATTTGAACCCTATAACTTCTTGTGACAACGTCACTAATAATTGGCTCCTTCGACTTAATGCATCGGCCACTCGATTTAAGGTTCCGGACTTGTGTTTAATTACGAAAGGAAACTTCTGTAAGAATGTAGCCCAACGAACATGCATCTTGCTCACATTCTTCTGGCTATTAATATACTTCAAAGCTTGATGATCAGTGTAGAGAGCAAATTCGCGTTGCACCAAGTAATGCTCCCATTGTTTTAATTCCTGAACCACGGCATAAAATTCTTGATCATAAGTACTCCACTTTTGTCGAGCTTCGCTAAGCTTTTCACTAAAATAAGCAACCGGCTTCCTTTCTTGAGATAAAACTACACCAACTCCTACTCCACATGCATCACACTCCACCTCAAAAACTTTATCAAAATCTGGTAAGGCTAATACTGGAGCTGTGCACAATTTATGCTTGACCAAGGCAAAACTCTTCTCTTGCTCTTCTCCCCATTGAAATTTTCCTTTCTTGAGGCATTCGGTAAGAGGTGCGGTAATGACACTGAAATTTGGAACAAACCGTCGATAAAACGTTGCTAAACCATGAAAACTTCGCACTTCGCTAACGGTTTTCGGAGTAGGCCATTCCTTAATTGCCTTCACTTTATCTTCATCCACATGTATTCCTTCGGAACTCACTACATACCCCAATAATAACAACTTTTCGGTGAGGAAAGAACACTTCTTGAGGTTGATGTATAACTGATTATCTTGAAGAACCTCAAGGACTTGTCTAATATGCTCGAGGTGCTCTTTTCAGACCTGCTATAGATGAGAATGTCATTGAAGTAGACGACCACAGACTTTCCAATATATGGGCGCAATACTTGGTTCATGAGATGCATAAAAGTGCTCGGGGCATTGGAAAGTCCAAACGGCATCACCAACCATTCATATAAGCCATCTTTACTCTTAAAAGCTGTCTTCCATTCATCTCCGGGTCTGATTCGAATTTGGTGGTACCCGCTCCGCAAATCAATTTTAGAGAAGAACTTTGAGCCTCCAAGAACATCGAGCATGTCTTCCAAATGTGAAATTGGAAACCTGTACAGAATGGTGATCTTATTGATGGCGCGACTATCAACACACATACGCCAGCTGCCGTTTTTCTTTGGTACCAGTAACACAGGAACTGCACAAGGACTTACACTTTCATGAATGAACCCTTTTCGTAACAAGTCTTCGATTTTCTCCCTCAAAATTTCATTTTCTTTCGGACTCATGCGGTAGTGAGGAAGATTAGGCAAGCTAGCTCCCGGAATTAAATCAATTCGATGTTGAATATTTCTCACCGGTGGTAGCTCATCTGGTAAGTCTTTTGACATCAATTTCTGGAAATCACTAATTATATGCTTCACCTTTTCTGGAACTTGTGCCTCCATTACTTCTTGTTCTGTGGTATAGAGACCTTTCATCACAATAGGACAACAAACAAGTGCTTCCTTAATTCCATCTTCAAGCTCACGTTCAGAACTTGATAAAGTGAGAAAGTTTGTTGTCTTCATATTTCCATCATAATTAATTTCATGCGGGATACTAGGCTTCAGGACAATCTTGTTTTTTTCCCACACAAAGCTGTAGGTATTCTTGTACCCATCAAATGCCACTCTTACGTCATACTGCCACAGCCTTCCAAGCAGAATATGAGAGGCGTCCATGTCTACAATATCGCACACCACCTCGTCCTTATATGGTCCTATAGTTATAGGAACTTTGCAAGTTTCTGTCACAGTCTCCGTAGGTCCCTTTTTAATCCAACCAACGGAATAAAGTGTCGGATGTTTTGCTGTAGGAAGCTTGAAACGGTCGATCACTCTCTTGCACACGAAGTTCTCGCAACTACCAGTGTCAATTATTAGATTGCATGCCATGCCACCAATGATACACTTAGTCCGAAATATGTTTATGCCTTTGAGTGTTGGGTCCTTGCTTTGCTAATAGAAGTCATTGGCAAACTAGGAACTGCGGGATGTCATCAAAATCTTGGCCTTCGATTTCAGTAGTTGCAATCTCATCCTGCACTTCATCATCTTCATCATGTTCTGCCACATAATGTAATCCCCTTGGTTTGGGACACTTGTTGGAAGTATGGCCAGGCATAAAACATCGATTACACTTTTCTCCCCTTGGTTTCGCATAGTCCCTTAAGCTGCCAGGTTGCTCTTGTTTTCGAAACGAAACAATAGCTTTTCGCATATCTATCAGATTATATATGTCATTTAAATTCAAGAAAAACTTTCTTAGTAGGCTTGTACCTTGGATATGCCTTCTTTAATTGGACTAGAGTTTGGGTCTTTATGGCCCGAGTTTTTTTTTTTTATAAGGAAAATATCAAGAATTTTATTTATATGGGAAAACAATATTACAATCAAGAGAGATATTGGTGGTGGAAATAATTCCCCATTCGCCTCCCTACCCGAAACACCAACGATTACAGTGGACAAGAACCGATAGGGTTCAATCGTAACCTAATTTAATCCAGAAGTACCGATACATCCTTATAGTCAACCTTAAGAATAAACAACCTTTTCAAACACTACATGCCAATATCACCAGCATATATGCACATGTAACCTCTTAATTACATTGACAACAAGAACTAACTGACATTAATATAGTTCCTGAAAACGACACCATAACCATGACTCACCCCACGACACGACCAACGACACTAACCTACCCAAAAAAACCTAAATCCTCTCTCAAAGAGGAGGCCGAAACCCTCGCTCAAAAAGGAAGGACAACGAAATAACCAACTAAAAAAACCTAAAAACAAAAATCAAAGACCTAGGCCCAAACCAACCCTAATGGCTCTCAAGGGCAGGTCCCCTAAGATCCTGCCTAAAGACAGCTTGCTACAACTTGGATGCGGAGCCACCGCCACGCCGTCAACGCCACGCCGTCACCTGAAAATGGACTTCATTCGCGACCCTCCATGGTGAAGCAAACCATCCATCCTTCTATGTCAACACCGGGACGAAACACGATGGCCCAAACCTAGATCGGAAGAGCAACCGGGTAAGTCATCTCAGCTTCGTCCTCCCCGTCTTACCGCTCCGGCACACCATCTCACCTCACAGCAGGCAGGCCCTGAACTGCCGCTCAAAGGCGACAACAAAACCTCATCGTCGAGACAACACTGATCCCCCAACCAGATTTGCCAACAACTATCCGGTCCGCCCCAAGAAAGCTTGGTCCTCTCAATCCACCGCCAACGCCTACCGGGTTTGAACACCACCCGGTCACCTTCAACGCCCGTCCGAGAGCGAACCTAACCACATCGACGAGGCTAGAAGCCAACGGCGGCAGGTAGAGGCGCCGCCGAACAAGCCACAAACTCATAGAACCCTACACTTTTCCTCTCTGACGTGAGACATTATGAAAGCTTCTATGGCCCTAGTCTTATCCTAAATTAAACTGACAGATTTTAGTTTATTTGCCTACGGAAATTCACAATTTGTTGTATGAGATTATTCGACTTTAAGCTTTTTCATATGCATATATAATTGGATTATCAAATCGTGTTTATGGTTATTGTTGCTTTACAAAACCACCCTGAACCCTTGTCAATAACCATCAGCAAACTCAAGTACTGAACCACGTACATGTATATCCCGACTTCGTGAGTGAAAGTACGTGCTTAAATCATTGTAAATATGTAAATATTCGCTGTTAATATGGTAATCTATTTGATTCATGCTAGAATGCTAGATCACCTAGATGTCTGATCCAGTCAATATAACTAAGGCGATGGAGAGAGGTCTAGTACTCGAGTATTTAGATTGACACCTAGCTAGACGGGTTTCTAATTCAGTTTCATTTTATTAACAGCATATAAATAAGTGCCTGTGTTTGGCTCCAGATTTTGGATTCAAACAGCTTCATCAGAACAAAATACTTCAGTACTTGTATTGGAAAACATAGGTATTGCAAATTTGCAAGGCAAACCTAAAGTACATGTAAAGTGATATAATTGATTGAAAACATGAGAAAAAGAGTTCAATATATAATGATGAGTACTTGATCAAGAAAATAAAAGGAGAAAAAGAAAAAAGAGAAAGAAAAAGTCATATTTAAAGCATTTAACCCAAAAAAATTCTGATTCTTTGTAAATAGCACTGCTTATGCGTACGCAACCACAAAGCACAGTCGAGGATGCAGTTAATTAATTTGTTTTAAAGATTATTAACTATATATACGACACTATTATATATGATGAATTTGGGTACGAGGATGAAGAACATAATGATCGTTTGAGAGAAGAAAATAAGAATGAAAAAAAAAACATAATGATTAGTGATGCCATAAGAAAACCGGAACAGATTAAACTCAGCCATGCAGGACTTTCTTTTTGGTCAATAAAATGCATGATGTATACTAGTACTCATTGAAGGTCATATAGAGAACCAATGAAATATGTGACTCTTTTCACTTTTTTAGCCCGGGTATATATGCATATGAAAAGGATACGAATATCTTAATCTTTGATATGAAAAGCATTCCATGCAATTGTTTCCAACTCAATAGAAGGAACTCTCCTTGTCGAAGCATTTGTATTTATCTAAGTGATTTTTCTTAGGAAACAAAATGAGTTCGCTGGCTAGGCACCACAGGCTAGGAAAGGGGAACATTGATATCATCGTTGCCTCGTTGGCCATGGAGTTGTGAGACCCTAAGTTGCAGTTTGCAACTGCCTTAGCGCATAGATGTGGAAGAGAGAGTGAGAGAACTCTTCTCCCAAATAGTTTGAGCAATTATGACATATATTAGAAAAACAGAATAACTAAGCAGATCAAGTTCAAAAGTTTTTTTTAATCTTTTGTGTTCTAGTGCTTGATCGTACATGCTGGAGTTCTATTAGACACTATATCAAAAGGTTAAGACTTAAGAGGCTCTTAATTAAAGAAGAAAAAAGGTGTATGTGATCGGATTAATGTTCTCATCCTTGAATGAATCAATAATTGATGCCTTCCATAAAATGAAGATTGTTTTTCTTTTTAACTTTATATCGTGACAAATATGAGATTTAAACACCCATTTGTACCAAAATATATATTAGGTTCACATCATTCATTGCTAGTATAAGTTGTCGACATGTATGCCTTGAACATTTGCCACACATGTTGGGTTGTTTCGAGGATACTAATATTATGCCACTTGAGAATATTCGACAATATTGCCTATAAGTTTATAAGATTTTGGATCACTTCATTCATTCATTGATAATTGATCGATTTTACACTTGTGAAGCTCCTATTATTTTATCATGGTATCAATCTTTGCAACTTCAGCTGTGGAATCATATATCCAACCATCTAAGAGCATCACACAGATGAGAAGATCCAGCCATCTAGGGTCTATGTATAACTAATTAAAGTCTAATGGATATTTACGTACCCCAAAATTATACAGAAGGCTGATAATTATTATATCTTATTATACTAAAGCGATAAATACATGAAATAAGTTCAGACTCTTATTATTTATCTATTTTAAGCATGGTTAATCGATACAGTAAATCCATGCACTCTGTATAGAGTATAGACTATAGACTAAGCTATGAGTGATCTTGTAGGCTTGTAGCTCCAGTACGTAGCAAGGGAGATTATTTACCTTCAACGCCAGAGTTCGAATTCCTTCTCCTTTCACTTTCTTTGATCGCTTCCTGATTTGAGCTATAGCATTGTACTCCAAAGACCAAGTACAGAGTCCGGTTGTTGAGGTTGAGACGTCAATTCTGATCGATAGTACTATATTAATCTTTAGTCCCATAAGAAAGACTCTTCCATTCTGAGAATGGTATCCATCGGATCCAGCTGCCACGTCGCCGCCACCGGAAAGTAGTACTCATGATCACCGTGATACTGTCCAACATCTATTAGCAGATCAGGAAGGTCATAGAATGTGTCATCGTTATGTTCATCTGATAGTGGTGAAGTTGATGATGAATCTCGACACGGCCGTGCTTCTTCCGGTTCATGAGTTTCATGGCTATTCCTGCAGTTAGGGTAGCTAAGAGCAGCTGCTTTAGCTGCCGCAGCTTGAATGTCCTTCGGCGATGAGCTAGCTGGGCGAGGAAGCTCCTGTGCTAGCTCAGGGAAGTTTAAGTAGGCTGAGCTGCCTTTGATCGTCAGAGCCGCCACGTCGTGAGCTCGAGCTGCCATTTCCGGTGTCTCAAATGTTCCCAGCCATATTCTCGACTTCTTTCTCGGCTCCCTGATTTCTGATACCCATTTTCCCCATTGACGCCTTCGAACTCCTCTATACATTGGATGCTGCTGACTACCTTCTTCACTCCCATCACTCTTTGCTCCTTTCCCGCTCCCGTTTTCGATCACTCGCTTCTTCTTCGCTCCCTTACACTTCTTCCCTGCTTCACATTCTGCAGAGGTAGTTGAACCAGAAGAAGAGGAGGAGGTGGTTGATTGCTCTTCTTCCATTATGAAGAAAGAAGAAGGTGCGGTGTGGAGTGTAAACTTCGTTTCAGTTATATAAGAAGAGTACGTAGCAAATTTAAAGCAATTTAGGGACCATGAGCAGTGAAGGATACAAAATTATTGGGTATTTTTGCTGCCCCAAATTTGATGTCTGTATGACGTGTATTTGGCATCATCTAGCTTTTACAGGTCTTGGTATTTTGGCCTCTCCTAATGTCTCATTGAACAGCTCAATTCGAGAATGATTAGGGCACTTTCATGTGCCTCATTATTTTAACTGGGCATAAACCAATTGGGGGTAAGCAGTAATAGTTTGTAATATAACCGAGGGAGTGGGTCATCAAATGTAGTATTTGCCTGTTGCTTGCTGCTTGCTAAAGCTACCCCAGGTGTGTTTTGTTTTCTTTATCAAGCCACGATTTTCATATGATCTGGGTTGAGGTTGTTTCTTTGGTGCCTAGTGGTTTATGCCACCCACAGTTCTATTTTTACTTATTGAAACATGGTTTTTATATCCATTACCATAACTGACACACTTTTTTTAAACAAAATATCAACAGTTTTCTAGTTTAAAAAGACTAATTTATGTCAGAAAATATTGTCGGAGTATTTTCTTTTTCCTGACCACAAAGAATAGATTGAGATTTAAATATTGTCGGCAAGATTCACACTCGAAGATGGGGTTCCTAAGCTCTTACCAACTCCACCCGGGTATAATTTGATTTGAATTTGGTGTGTTTTTTACCTTTATAAATTAATTAATTAATATATATATATATATATATATATATATAGAGAGAGAGAGGATCCAAAGAAGACTTCCTTACTTTAAGAATTGAGGATTTTTATTATTTTACATTAGTAGGTAACTTTTTTTCATAATCTCAACCGTTGATTCTCTAGATTCATATGCAAGAAACATGTCTACAAAATTTAAACTAATTTCATAATCATTTGGTCATTCAAATTGATGTAAACAATTGTAAGTCGTTAGATAAAATAAAAACGAATATTGTGCTAATCAAATGGTTAAACGACAAGTTACAAGTAGATGACTTACAAATCGGAGCCCAAATGTGAAAGTTCTTCCATGCAACAACTGTGTAAATGACCAGAGATCGACACTAATAGTGTGATATCAATCCTAAATATGTATAGTTAGCTTCTTTTAAATTATGAAGAAGTATATTGTACCTAATGTAATTCATTCGTGAACCACAACAAGTGGCCTAGTGGTAGAGCGTGCATGTAGCTAGGGAACCCTAAACCATCATATATTTAAATCACAAAGTTATCAAAGTGGCCAGACAATACGCAATTGGAACATTTCACACGCGTTGAGGGGGGTTAGTCATTGTGCCTAGCTAATGAGCATTTGCGATACCTCGTCTTGCCATTGTTTAGAAAAATAAAAATAAAAATTGTACTCCGATCGTCTGTTTATGTTTATGTAAATGCACGTTGGTACTCTAAATTTTTTCATTGCTTGTATAATAGCATCTCTAAATTACTAGTTATAAGTTATAGCTAATGAATATGACCAAAGGTCCTGAATTTCTCTTTATAAATACGAGCAGAGATGTCTAAATTCAAGCCTATATATGCTTAATTAGAGATGAAACCGATCAAATTATTATATTTTGGGTCATGAAAGAAAGCAAATGAAAGACCAAAGAATTGTCATGTCATAAACCGATAATATTTTATTTTTTCGACAGCATAAACCGATAATAGTTGAATGACATGCAACTTCATGTATTAATTCTCTTGGTACTGAACAAGAGGTGCTAAACATGAAGACATTTTCACGTGGAAATGTACATAATCGAGCTGGTAGCCTATTACCGTGTGTAAAGATCAGAGACAACTAATAAATGACTGATACCTTCTCATCGCACCACATACATGTTCTTGTTTAACTTTTAATTTCCATCATGTGCCAATTAACCAATTCAAATTTTGTCTTTCTCCTTTCTGCATTGAGTGATATATTTGAAATCATCATTATCTTTGATGTATAATTACTCACGATTAATGAGAACATCATATCGAGTGTTCATTCTAATCACGTTATGCCAATTGAACACTCTCACATTTTAGAAAAATTTAATTAGTTATAATGAGTATTGGATATTAATGGAATGTAACATAAATTGACCATTCTCCTCTTTAATATTCTTCAACATTAATGATGAAATACGAATTTGTATAGTAAAATACTCGATCTAATTAATAGAAATCGTGTCAAGGGTTTCTTACCTTTATAATTTAAATTACATGTACGATTTTTTTTCTTTACAAATAAGCTAAATATAAGCAGCACATTAATATTTACAGTGCATTGACATTATCTCAAAGAAAAAAAACATTCTTTTCAATATTTATCGTGTATGTTCAATTTAAGAATCGATGTGGAACAAAATTAAGTTTGCGTCATTTGTTTGTGTCTTTTTTTTTTTAACTAAAATGAGAAATTATTGGTCACTCCATTAACTTTCATGCGCTCGACAGTTTACTCCATTAACTTTCAATTTCAATCGATCACTCCTCAAACTATCCAATGTCACACAATTAGGTCCATCTGTTAAGTGGCCGTCCAAATCAGTGGTTAAGTTGCTGACTGGACATATTTTTCAACCAGAAATCAATTTAACACCCCACCTCTCTCTC
>NC_020495.1:8724807-8742631 GCF_000184155.1 Fragaria vesca subsp. vesca | reverse complement strand
CCTCTCTCTCTCTCTCTCTCTCTCTCTCTCTAGCCAGCCATGGCTTCCCAAACAGTGTGTAAGATGTTGTTTTTGGCTTCACTTTTCACTCACTCAAATCCAACAAAAGTTTATGAACCAAAGCCTATTGTAAAGATAAGATTACAAGCTTTAAGTACATAGCTTAAGTTTTGAAAACAAAGCCCTGGATAGGAAGTTATGCTCTCTCAAAGTTGAAGCAAAAATCTGAAAACCTAGAAAATTTCAGCTTTTGGCTGAATCTGCTACTGTTTTTGGCAAGCAATTTGACAAACCAAATGTTAACCAAATCCTCTGAAATTTAACACACATAAAGATGGATATATGAGCTTTACAAAGGTACTTTCGGATTTTAAAACAAAGGCTCGATCTGAAAGATATCAAGACGCAAAGTAGGCAAGAAAATCAGCTTTTCTGCAGAATTCTGGAAATTTGCAGCAATTAATAAACTTGATGTTGGAAGCTTTAATTTGACTTTTGAAGTAACAAAACAAGTTCTAAAGCTTCAAAATGGAAAGGAACAGATTTCCAGAATACGAAATCATTTTAAACACAACAGACAGTTAAATCAAAATGATCCAAAATCTACTTTGGCCACCCAAACTCAAGAACATAGTTCTTGAGCTACAACCACAACGATTCTAATTGAAACCTAACAACGAATAGAGCCATTGGAGGGCGTTGGTGCGGTTAGCGGTGAGAGGTGAGAGGTGGGACCAACGCGTTGGGGATGGTGAGGAGGAGGGTGGTGTTGGAGAGGAAGGCGCGGACAAGGTTGGGGTCAAAGACGTCAAGGCGGAGGGCGGCGAGGCCGAGGGAAGTGACGGTCGAGGCCACGCGCTCCGGTAGTAGAGGGGTTGGGTAGGTGGCGACGGTGGAGGCGGAATAGGTGACTCCGATGGTGATGGAGGAGGCGGCGTCCGGTGAGGCGGTTGCGGTGAGGAAGAGGAGGGTGATGAGAGAAAGGGCGGAGAGAGAAAAGTGGGAAGCCATGGCTGGCTGATGAGTTTTAAATGTGTGTGTGTGTGTGAGAGAGAGAGAGAGAGAGAGAGAGAGAGAGAGAGAGAGAGAGAGAGAGAGGTGGGGTGTTAAATAAAATTTCCAGTTGAAAAATATGTCTAGTCAGCAACTTAACCATTGATTTGGACGGCCACTTAACGGATGGACCTAATTGTGTGACATTGGATAGTTTGAGGAGTGATCGATTGAAATTGAAAGTTAAAGGAGTAAACTGTCGAGCGCATGAAAGTTAATAGAGTGACCAGTAATTTCTCCTTAACAAAATTATGTCATTACTAGAGAGTAACTGAATATGAATTTAACTTTTTAGTTAATAAAACTTGACCATTCTAAGTATGAGTTCTGGCTACGCCATTAGTTATGAGTTGACAAGATAAATTACGAATATCCAATAATTAATTATACAAACTTGATTTAAATTGGTAATTAAGCCGCGTCTCCGGTTTCTTGTCAAGCGTGGATGCCCAGTTCGACAGCATGCTTTCGGGACGGCGTCGTCGGATGGGCCAAGAGGGATCGAGCTGTGTTCGTAGATTAGTGGACAGCCGAAGAATGGTTGCGGGTTGTGAGCGTCGATGCCATGGAAACGTGGAGTTTTTTTAGAAGGAAGGGCAATGGTGGGTTGCTAAGAGGACTGAGATGGTGTCGTACAATCCTTGAGAGGAGTGCAAAAGGCCTCTTTGATTGCGTTATATGGTGTCGGGGACGTTGAGGTCGCCTGATGGTGATGACCGTTTGGCAGCGTCGGGTTCAACTGTGCCTAAATCGGATCGGATCGATCTGATCAAGTTGGGGTGTTTTTATTTTTATTTATGCTAAAATGGTTTTTCAATTTTTGCACTGTGCAACTTTAATTATGCCGCCAACAATACCCTATCACTTTAAGGTGGGGCGCGAATGGTTTGTGCCAATCTATGCACCTTGTGTGACTTATCTACTTTAGATATGTTTTTTTGGGTCAAATGGTCGCAATCTCCAAATGGAAGGATGAAATTAAGTGTGTCCTCGGTTTATTTTGACGACAACATAGTTGGAAACCTGGATTATCCGACAATGTTGCCCAACCCTGGGGCGGAACCAGCCTAATCTTGACTAGGCTGGAGCCTAGGTAAAAATGAAACCTAGAAAAAAAAAAACCAAATCCCATAATGAAAAAATAAAAATAAATAAATATCTGAGAACCATGGACAAAAAAGGGATCGTAAACGATGGCCAAATCTGAGATGTGATCTGACATGAGTGTTGATTACGGAGTAGGATAGGATAGAAGAATCAATTAGTTGAACATGAGATCTGGACTGAAAAGGATTGCATGCAAAGGGAGAAGTTGTTGGTCACAGAAGATGAAGAGGGAGTTCACGAACCTGTTGAAAGAAAAGGAATTACTGTTTGGTGAAAGAGACGAAATCTTGATAGACAAAGAGAAGAGATAAAAACTAAAAGAAGAGTTTGTGTCACAATGATTTTGTTATTTGGTTTGGTAAAACGTAAAAGTTTGACCACTATTTAATTATCTCTTTCTTTATAAGTGTTGGATAACAATATTTATACATCATTTAAAGGATTTTAGAGTTTGGAATAAAATTACGTAATTGTCGCAACATATAGCAACGTAGAACTATGGTAATATTATTTTCTTTTATATATATATATTAGTTTATTTCAACGCTTCTAGACGTACCTGTTTTCAATAAAAAAATTTTAAAAAAAATAATGTTTCAGTGTTTCCAATTAACCCATGTGACATTTTAGTCCTGGTTCCGCCACTACTGACATGTTGCAGATGTTGCGGATCTACAAGTTTCTGAATTAGTCTTCGACTCTACAACACCGAACGCTATGCCCCGACTGCTCTGGCCCGAAGCCTACCGCTTCAGTCGTTGTTGGGACCAAATCCTTCATCATGACGTCATTGGACGTCCAAAGCCATAAGTGATTAGAGAGATGATTCCTCTCGTTGCCACGAAATCCCCACGCGGCCATCGTGCTCACCACAGCATCACCATCACCTCCCTGCTTAGGGAAAGAGCATCGTCGCCAGATTTAAACGCTTGCTAGGTTTCAGAGCAGAGGTAATGTGTAAAGCTCGGAAGCACGTACTCCATTCGTCGTCTTCTTTTTCAATATTGGTACTTAAATTATTGGTTAATAACGCTTATTTGAGATTACGATCAAACAATAGTCCAATCAAGCTTTAGTACGATGGTGCATTGAACAAAAGACTACCATAATCTCATAACATAGGATCCGAATAATTATGAACTTTATCTAATGGGGACCTATGTACACGTACCTGTAATTTCTTTTTCTTCTCAAAGAATTAAGAGCTAATAAAAGGGCCAGTACGATCTACATCTAATAATTTGCTTGCTCCAATTACATGTCGACAAAAACTAATCTAGAGGGCTCCAGCTTTTCACTGAAAGGAAAGGAAAATGAAATAGAGTCGAACAAAAAAAATTTGAGGTGCTTGCTCATTCTACGAGTGAGTGGGACTAATCATTTTTTGTCCCATTTTACTGCATTATGGCACCCTCTTTGTACTGTGACGTTGTGTGCTCTGAAATCCTCTGATGCGAATAAAAAATGTTCAGTAGTGTCTTTTTTCGTTCATAGTGTCTATGTACGTATTTGTTCGTTCATATATTCTACTCCTTAGGTATGACCGTATGACCAAAAAACAAACCCTAGCTAGCAGCTAGCACTTCGATCTTTCTATAAACGACTCAACATATCTGAATGCTAGCTGAATGTAGCTCATGTAATGGTGGTAGGTCATGAGAAGCAAGAAGACGCGCGCTTCATATCTCTGCATGTCTTTTTCAAGGACTCACACACAGGTATTGTCACTTGTGGTGTTCATGAGGCCACCAACGCCTTCTCCCTCTTCCTCGTATATTTGTAATTTCATTTAAACCTTTTTTATTTTTCTTTTAAATCATCAATTAAAGTTATCAGCCACAAACTTGATAAAATCGGGTGAGTGAGTCTGCCTATTTAACACGTATGAGCACGACCCATGAAGGCCAGTATGCATAATGTATATTACAATGTTTCTACATAATCTCGGGGACTATGTAGAATCACGGTGAAACAGACAATCATGTACAAGAGACACAAACACATATAGTGGTTCACCATGTTATCGAAAGACATGGCTACATCCACTTAAACTTCTACTATCATGGCCAATAGGCCCTTGGTGTTACAAGAACTCTCCAAGATGGAGTGAGTAGGGATCATCATCCATCATCCTTTCTACGTATGGGAAGCCTTTCTTTTATAGCTAAAGAAGGTTCCCTCACATATTATGTTTCCGATGTGGGACTAACTACACATATATCTTCTTATGATGCCTTCTTATGGAGCTTGGGAGAGCACCTTCCCGATGTGGTACCAATAATCTTTCACCATGACGAGGTAGCCCGGATGTCGGTCTACCGGAAAACAATTTAGAAGGTCGTTGCTTATGCTTACGGTATATATACCAACAACATGTCCCCCCAACTCCCGAGTAAGATGACCATCTTACTTGGAGAGTTACAATAAATTGTATGCCGCCAAACATAAGTAACGACTGAGTAACGACTGAGTAACGACATACACCCTATGTCCCCCCAACTCTCTAAAGAAGAAAGTTCTCTTACTCGGAATTATTTCCCTCTCCCCCTTTCTCACGATTTTCTTCTCTTTTTTTGAAGGGAGTGACAAGATTCACTATGTCCCTCCAAGTCTTGCTCGGGCGTTTTTCCATTTTTGGCACAAGTGTTATCCCTGGTGTTGCTTTCTATTTGTTAAACTACCGATGAACTTGGTACTCGGGCGGGTAGTGCTCAATGTGATTCTCGGGTCTTGCTTGTTGGTATTCTCTACTTTGACGTATTAGTCTTGCTTCTTTTTACACATGAGTGTTACTCAGGTCTTGTCTTTACTTGCTTATTCCGGGTCTTACTTTTCTTGATATACATCGTAATCTTTAAGTCTGCCAATAAGACAAAAAATACCCCTTCCGACCCCCGGCCTCAAAAATTACTCGACCGAGCGAGGTGTTTTCACGTTCCCAATGGCAAGGTACCGTTGGTTCCCTTTCTACAGCCATTCGAGTGTTACACTTTCCCATGGACAAAGGTAGCGAGCCCTTTCCATATCCAGTATTACAACTCGAGTGACGGGGTGTTAACGCCGTCTGTGGTTTATCAAGCCACTTGCTCCCTTTTTAAAAGGATGATATAAAACTTATGTCTTTCGGTGGATTACCTATCCCGCTTGGTGTTACTCGGGATTTTAATGACATGCCTCTCGGTCGAATACCTATCTCGTTTGATATTACTGATATTACTCAGGATTTTAATGATTTATGCCTCTCGGTCGAATATCTATCTCGTTTGATATTACTCGGGATTTTAATGACTTATGCCTCTCGGTGGAATGTCAATCTCGGTGGAATGCCTATCTCTCGGTGGTTTCTTAGTCTAATCATGAAGACTTAGACTTTCATATCCTAATTGTGTTTCCAATCCAATCGTGAAGACTTGGAACTCCCTATGCAATGTCCGAGAGGCTCATGGACTACCTTTGAAGAAAGCTGACGGATGCGCGCAATAGGAGGTACGGCAGAATAGACTTTCCCTGGAGTCTCGTGCATTCCGCTCCTCGGGTCACTGGAGTCCCTAATATCCTGACATAAGCACATCATTAATTAAATGAACTTAACATTGACCAGTCATAACTCACAAAACATTCCATCTTTTGGAAGCTTACTACTTCACACACATTTAATCAAACATGTCCATACGGCCATTTCAAGGCCTCACATGCAACTTTAGAATCATACCACAAATAGGTCTAGCATGTCATATAAGCAAACAAAAACCATATCAAGGCCCTCACGTACATAGCAGCAACATTAATTCCAAAACCACACCACTCACACCAAACTACTATGGACACCCAAATAGCATCACACACCAGCTGCTAGAGAGACTGACTCAAAACTAAGTTTCTATTTCAGCTTGTGTTAAAAACAGTGTGCAAGATGCCGTCTTTGACTTCAATTTCTACCCACTCAACTCCAACCAAAATTACTGAACCCAAGCCTATTTTAAAGATGGTACTACAGGCTTTAAATACATAGCTTAAGTTTTGAAAACAAAGCCCTGGATAGAAAGTTACGGTCTTGCAAAGTTGGAACAAAATCTGAAAATCCAGAAAATTCAGTTTTGCTGAGTCTGCTACTGTTTTTGGCAAGCTATTTGTCACACCAAAAGATAACCAAAACCTGTGAAATTTAACACACACCATGACGGATATATGAGCTTTACAAAGGTATTTTCAGATTTCAAAACAAAGGCCTGAGGTGAAAGATATCATGCCTCAAAGTAGGCAAGAAAATCAGCTTTTCTGCAGAATTCTGGAAATTTGCAGCAAGAATAAGACTTGGCTTTTGGAAACTTTAATTCGACTTTTGAAGCAACAAAACAAGTTCTAAAGCTTCAGAACAGAAAGGAACAGACTTTCAGAACACGAAATCATCTTAAACATAACAAACAAGGAATCAAAAAGACCCAAAATTTACTCTGGACACCCAATCTCTGGACAGCAAAACAACAAAGTTCTTCCAACCCTCAATACCAAATTTAACAGACTTGAATAACCAAATATAACCCATCCACTCACTCTTTTCCTACCCACACTTCTCATATAACTTGTCGTTACAAAACAAAATGATCACACTTCAATTACTATGGACACCCAAAAGATTTTAAAAGAGTCCTAGCTCACAGTACTTAAAGAAGGATTTCTATGGACAACCAAAGAACACACTTGTTTTCAATTGTTAGAAGAGTCCTAGCTCACAACAATTATCAAATAGGATGCTCACTTTTACAACACAAGACAAACTTACTATAAATCAAGTCTGAAACCAAGTCCATTAAAGTGATTAAACCGACCAAGTCAAAGTACTAATTACCATGACTTCATAAAGTCCCAAACTCATCCTTCTTTAAGTACTTTGTTCGACTCCTCTGTGCACAACAAACAGAGGACATCATTTAGTACTTGGTCTTCCTTTTACATGCCATTCTAGACTTCACTGATTCAATATGCACAACAACACAGCATACAATTCCTCAGCCCTACAAACACTAATCTCCTTTCTCCAAACTAGTCACAAAGCTACTCACATAAACTTCCAACAATTATCCAATTCACTCTTAAAGTGTTCAGCAGCAAAACTCTATATTTGCTTTTCAAAATTTACTTGCATAAAACTGAATCTATGTGCACATACAACAGACTGTGTCAACAAAATCAAGGATAACACAAATTCCAGATTGGATGTCCACCACAATCAAGGCTAGCACAAAATTCCACGATAACCACCCACTGTCCAAATCACATACGAATTACCAAACTCCTCCCCTGTAATCTATAATCCCCAAATCATTGATACTACAAAACCAATTCTACTTGCACCCATAACAGACTGATTGTCAAATAAACACCAATATAGCACAAAGACCAGATTTGAAGAGATGTAGGAGTAAAAAGACTTAGCTTTGCCTTTCCCTGCTCGTAGTATTGCTCATAAAAGTGTATTGATGGGAGCACTGCACTTGCACAATTCTGGGGTTTCTTTTCAGAACTCAATGTGTTGAGAGTTGAGACCACTGGTATATGCGACTTGCACTCCACATGAACCCCAGCAAGTTAAAACCGATTCAGTTCCTTTTTTTTTTTTTTTGGTTTTCTTACCGAGCAGTTGTCGATGACTGAGAGCAGCGGGTGCCGGTCACCTTTTGATTTAGGACCTGGAAGCTTCTCCTCATGATCGATCGCCGTCCTAGATTTGATTGATCGAGGCCGATCGCGGTCCCTCGGTTGATGACGCCCGATTTGATCGGGTCGGATCCCAACTCCCACATGGACTCCCTCTCCTGACGAATTCGACCGACCGGGAACATGAGCTTGGCCTAAACTTATTCCGCTATCCCGGAGAAGAAGAAACTGCCGGTGATTAACTAACGGGACCCAAATTCTGCCAGGCCGATCCCCTCGCTATTTCTGACAAATTCTCATCCCGGCAAGGAAAACGACGAAATTCGTTATAGTCATCGGGATAAGAAGTGATCGGGCAGCGGGAGGAGTGGGTCGTCACCTGTGAAGCTCCCGGTCGACATGACTAAGCTATCCGGGTCCCGGTGTGTCACCTCCGAGTGTTGCTTGCTTGGAGTCACCGGGAGTGGAACCATCGGTGATGCATCGGCAACCGGTAGAGCACAAAACTCCCGGACCTATTGCTGAATTGGATCATCAGATATACTTGGGCCCCATGGCAGTTGGACCTGGCAGGGCACTTGCTAGCCCGCTGACTAGCTAGCCCTTGTTGGGCTTGGGTACAACCCGATAGACCTATTGCTCTCATGGACTTGAAGTGAACTGTCTCTTGGTGGAATGTCTCTCGAGTGGAATTCCTCTCGGTGGAATGTCTCTTTGTGGTAGAGCAACGTGACTTTTTGTAATGATTCCCACAGACGGCGCCAAATGTTTCTGCATAATCCCGGGGACTATGTAGAATCACGGTGAAACAGACAATCATGTACAAGAGACACAAAGACATATAGTGGTTCACCATCTCATCGGAGGACATTGCTACATCCACTTAAACTTCTACTATCATGGCCAATAGGCCCTTGGTGTTACAAGAACTATCCAAGATGGAGTGAGTAGGGATCATCATCCATCATCCTCTCTAAATATGGGAAGCCTTCCTTTTATAGCTAAGGAAGGTTCCCTCACATATTATGTTTCCGATGTGGGACTAACTACACATATATCTTCTTATGATGCCTTCTTGTGGAGCTTGGGAGAGCACATTCCCGATGTGGTACCAATAATCTTTCACCATGGCGAGGTAGCCCGGATGTCGGTCTACCAGAAGACAGTCTACAAGGTCGTTGCTTATGCTTGCGGTATATATACCAACAACACGTACTAAGCATATTGATCAAACGTTTGATCAATATGCTTGGTGATTGGCTGATCGATGATATGAGATTGCGAAGCAGATGATGATACTGTTGAAAAAACATGACAATTTAAGAGATAGAACATTGAACTTAATTAGTATTAAACCCTAAACCACAATATCCGGACATATATATATACACACATATGTATATATATACATATATATATAGCTGATTTACATAAGAATATATAAATTGAGGTCATGGGTTCAAACCTCACTGACATATGTAAGGTGTGTGAGTTATTAAATAAAAAAAGTTTAAAAAAAAAAACATAAGAATATATAAATTCTTCACTAGTAGAAATAAAGACTTAAGCGACGGGAAAAAATCGTCGGCTAAGTACCAATTTTTGTCGCCTGCCGACTTAAGCAACGAAACCGATGTCGCTTAAGATTCGTCGCATATGACGCGTCTCATAAGTACTTAAGCGACAAAAACATAAAATCCGTCACTTAAGAAAACGAAACAAGCGACGAGGGTTGTTTTCATCGCCACATACCTAGGCGACGAATAATTCACTTAAGCGACGAACTTTTTTCGTCGCTTAAGTTCCTCAGCGACGTATGTTTTCCTGTTGTTTTACTGTTAAGCGACGAAACTTTTTGGTTTAGTGACGAGCCTATTTTTGTCGCTATATCTTATGCAACAAATAATTAATTGAGGCAACGAAAATAGTTTGTCGTTTAAGTGATACAACGACGTATGTTCTCCTGTCGTTTTATTGTTAAGCGACAAAACTTTTTGGTTTAGCAACGAGCTTTTTTCGTCGTTACATTTAATGCGATGAAAGTTTCCGTCGCTATAGCCTTATGAGACAAAAGACTTTTTTGGCCTGTCAACTTTTGGCGTGTAATTTTTACACTTAAGCGACAAAAATAACCATCTTAAGAGACAAAATTTTCGACGCTTAGGTTTTATTTTTTTGAAAAAAAAATATATTATTTTTAGTATTAAGAGATATAATAACTCAAAAATATATTCATGTAAGTAAATAATTAATTCTTGTAAAACCAAAATAAATTAACCGAAATATTTATATTACTAATAGTAATAAAGTTATCGTACCGACCAAAAGAATTATTAGATAGTATTGTTTGTACAATTATTTAAACTAGAAAAATCTACTGATTTCCTAAACTAATCGGAGAAGTGTCAAGGCCCCTATCATCATCGTCGTCTCGAGGTTGTTGGCTTGGGACTGAGGGTGAACACATAGGCTGTAGCCCTATTCGAGCCATGATTTGATCCATTTGCAACTTCAAATTTTGATAATCTGCAGCAGACTGCTCAGCGATCTTCTTGGCTTTTTGGGCCCTCTCATGTGCCTTAGCCGCCTCCTTTCTAGCAGCCTCTATCGCTGCCATCGCTTGATTATTCGGTCGAGAGCGTGAAGGGGAAGATGTTGACCTTATGCTCTTCTCTAGGACGCCTGCTCGTCCAATACCACGAATGTAAGACCCTTTTGTTTCTCCCATAGCGTTTTTGACAACACTTAGTTGAGTTGGCCAGTCCAAAGGAGGTAGCTGATCCGGTGGGATGTCCGGGTGTTGAGTGCTCTGCAAAGTCTTGGCAATAGCACCATGTTCCTTCAACTTTTCCTACAATTCAAGAATAATATGTACAAGTCATATATGCAACTATTATAACATCATCAAAACATGATAACTGAAGCAGTAATCAACTTTACCAAATATACATCACATGAAATATGCAACATGTATCAGCTTTACAATATAACAATCAAACACCAAACTACTATGGACACCCATAGCCCATAGTATCATCACTCACCACGAAAGCTTCTAATGAGGCTAGTAAATCATCCTCGTAATTCTGGAACGTAGCATGGTTCTCTATACACTAGCAACATGCTTACACACACACACACACACACACACACACACACACACACACACACACACCTAGCTCAACAGAAAACAAAGAAGCATACTCAAAATTCTGGGACTTTACCAACTGCAGGGTAAACTTTGAAAAATCACCGACTTTTCAATTTACATTGGTATAAGCTGAAACTTTCCAGATCAATAGTTCTCATATAGAAGAACAAGAGTACAAAATTTCAGACCAAAATAAGTCTTAAATCCTGATCAAATTTAGACTTAACACAACTCCACAGCATAACTCGAATACAATTTCAGCACAAAACACTTAATTTTAGAAAATCACCATAATTCATCTATCTTATCAAATAACACCAAAATTTGTAGACCAAGAGTAAACATAAGGAAGAACAAGTGCATAAAATTTCAAGCGAAACGAAGACCCATATCCCAATCAAATACGAAGCAACTGAACTGCTCAACACAAACACAATTTCCAATGCAGTGTACCCAACTTCAAAAATTCACCATGAATCATCTACCTTATTAAACAACACCAAACTTTCCAGATCAAGGGTAATCACATGGAAGGACAAATGTACAAAGTTTCAAGCCAAACAGAGTCCTCAATCCTAATGAAATTTGAACTCAAGACAGCTACACTGCATAACACCAAAAGTTTCAGCACAAAACACTTATCAGCAATTCACTATAATTTAACTACACTTATTACCAAATGAACATCACATGAAATATGCAACAAGCAAAGTGGCAATAGAAACTTTGTTAAGGCATTAGGTATTGATACTTACATAATGCTCAGCAGCTTTAGGCTGGTTGATGTAGTATGTCACATGGTACACGTCAACCACCGGTAATGAAGTACCCTTATCCCTTAGCTCGGCCACCCTGTAAATGATAGGTTTCCTCCCTGAGTGGTGCTCTAACTCCTTCTTACCACGGTTGGTGGAGTTGGCAACCGATCGTCTTTGCACAAATTTTCAAGTTATTAAGAGTCCTAAATCCCACTCAAATCACAAATACACAGTAGCAAAACTACATAGCAAATGAAACAAGTAAACAGAAAGCAAAGCAATGACATGTATGCAGGTAGTCTAGATTACTCGGAGGTACTGAGTTTGACATGGTAGAGTACAGTTTTAAGACTATGCAGGTATGGAGGAAATGCATATATGAGTTTAACTAATACTGCTATATACAAGGAAAAAAAAACAAGTAAACAACAGCAAAACCAACATTTCCTTGCAATAAAGAGTAAAGCAAAAGTGCAGTAGCCTCATCAGTCAAGTACCTGCAGAGGGAGAAAATGAGAAATGCAAAACGAAAGTTGTACTCTCAGTTTGCATACACTAGATATTGAGCACCATAGCTATGTAGATTGTATTCTGGAAACAATATACATAAACTCATCTTTTTTGTTTCTTCTAAAAAAAATTATATATATATACACACACACATAAACTCATGTGAATATTCATTCTTTTGGTGTCGTACATGAGCTAAATGGCAGCATAACATCCAACAAAACAATCCATCATCAGGTAATATACTACCAATATAAATATCCATGCCAATTTAATCTTTCTAAAAACACATATTGAGATTTTTTGTAAACTATCATTCTTTTTCTAGTCCATTTAAATAGGTTGTATGCTTATATATCTATAATGGAATTGGAAGAAAACCACATGCTAGCATCACCATTCCCAAAACAACTTCCAGACCTATGGCTATCATACTGAGATTTTGAGGCTACCATTACCAAAACAACTTCAGACCTGTAATCCACAACTCAACTACAATTAACAGTATGATCAAATCCATAATCTGAGATATATAATTTGTTACGCATCAAAACACCCCTTCTTATTCAAAAAAAAAAACAACCCCTTGAAAAGAACTTGCTAATAACAAATGCAACTTTATCAAGACAGATTGACAACTAGTTAAATCATACACAAACTATAGCTATCATGATATCAGCAAAAACTTAATTTTCCTTAGAATGATATTGATCACTGTTGTGCTATCATGATATGATTCCCCCCCCCCCCCCCTCCTCTCCTCTTTTTTTATAAATTTTTGTTTCAGAAACTCAATTACAAATGCTACATCCTTAAGATTGCATATAACTAAAGAAAACAATGAGTGGTAGTTAACTTCCCTACTAGGGAAAATCACCACAAATCACCTACCCTATCAAATAACACCAAACTCTCATAACCAAAACTTAATTTATACCTTGTACTTGTCCGATTCAAAATGCGTGCAAAGCCACTCCCACTCATCCCGCATGTGCAAAAGCTCTTCCGGAATCACGTCTCTCCCCCCGAGCTTGTGAATCTTGGACAAATAATGCTTCCATTCACGAAATACACTTGCCGCCCTTTTATTGATCCATTTAATGGCTTTTACATCATTAAAATCAATGATAAAAAAACACTGCAAGACATAAAAAAACATGAAACCATTAAGTTGCAATGATGCAGAGAATCAAAATACCAAAAAAATTACCATGATGCATGGAAATTGAGAGATATACCAGTACTGAGAAGGGATTACTAAACAATTAAGGAAACCTGACCAACTAAGGAAATCCAGATGATTTAAGTTCTATCACTATATAATACAAAGCCGGTGGTCTATCCTGTAAAAAGGAAAAGGAATCTTTGATTTCTTCTTTAACAAACAAATTCGGTTTGGTCATAAATCTAGGACAAACACAGATTGTCAATTCCTAATTTGTAGCCAGAAAATAGTAGATTCTTATCTGTCTATATAAGGCCAACAATGAAGTCAAAGCAACTGTCAATGTCCATTACAATAGACATGATATTCAAAGAGCTCTCATTATTGTTTCATTCTATCAACAGCCTCATGGGTAGCCTAGCACAATTAGACCAGAGAGAAGACCAGAGAAAGGAACAAACCAATCTTTAGAAGAAAATCCCAAATGCTTATCCACAAATTGGGATTTCCACCTTGCCTAGGAATTCACAGATAACACTTCCAAATAACGGAACTGAACCTTATAAAGACAAGAAAAATGTATTCCCTATGATTACCATCAACTATGATCTAAAGTATTAGCTGCTTGCAGCACTAGACAGCGAAAGTTCCACTTTGCACTTATGAATAGATGCACAGTTCCTACCAATTATCACAAGTATGAATAGATGCTCAAACATCACAAGTATCCTGCTGATAAACATAACATATCACAATCTAGATGTACAAGCACTTGAAATTAAGCCAAATTCCTAATTATGTTTCTACTCTAACCAAACATATTATCAAAGCAAACCATTTTAGGCTTTTAGCACTTGAAATGATGCAGGGAATCGAAATACCAAAAACATTAACTGAAAGTTATCTTAACTTACAGTGAGACAGTCAAAAAGCTTCTTCCTCTCCTCCTTGTCTAAATCATACCACGATTCCTTCTTCATTGCCACTTTTTTTCATATGATGCTTCCAAGACTGTTGGCAAAGAGACTGCATACATCAGAATTACGAGGTCCATCAATAACTTCTCAATCAAAGTCCAAGTCGATCTTCTTCCCCGTGCTTTTCACAATATCAGCCATCTTTGTGTTGTTCACCACACCCCGGTTTCCTTTCTGGGGAGGTCCTCCGGTTTTCTTCGGTTTTCGGCGAGCACTGAAAACCCTGGGTGCACCCTCAGCCGATGTTTCTGCTACTTAGGTCGTTGACTCGTCTTCGTCGTCGGTTAGAGGGGGAGCCGACAAAGCAAGGGATCCTGCAGGCGCCGTACTCGCAGTGGCATGGTTGGATCCGGCAGAAAAAGAGCGGTATTGTTGCGCACACTCTAGTCACAGACGCTCCTCCGCCTCCTCCCGAGCTTTCCTTTTCCCGAGCGCCGGCGGCATCTAGGTAGTGAGAGGAGGAAGAGGGTCGGGAGTGAAGGGATTTGGGGACTGGTAAGGAGGAAGAGGGGCCGGGAGTGAAGGGATTTGGGGACCGGTAAGGAGGAAGAGGGCTGGGAGTGAAGGGATTTTGGGATTTTTTTTCAATGTTAGGGATTGAGATCAGGAAGTGCACGATGAAACAATATACATAGTGAGGCTTAAGCGACGACAACATTTAAAACTTCTGTCGCTTAAGTTTGTTTAAATTTGGGCCAAAATTTGGTCTTGGAATGCAGCTCGCCAAATATTTTGGGGCTTAGGCGACGATATGTTTATTTTTCGTCGCTTAAGTGACTTAAATTTTTGACTTTCCGCCAAAGAATATACGTTTTAAAGCGATAAAAATAACAAAATTCGTCGCTTAAGTTGGAAAATCATTTATATTTCACTTTCTGCTAATTAATACTCATAAAATGTGATATAGAACAGATGACGATAGAGATTGAAGAGCAGATCGATCGAAACAAGTCCAAACTGGGTTTGCTCTAAATTTGGCGTTCGATGTCCGATTAACTATTATGATACCTTTCTGGAAGCGGAACGGCTCAACGAACCAAACTCGTTACTTTGCCACGACATATGAGCTTTTTAGGCAATCCGAGTCCGTTTAGGCATTCAAAATGCAGATTTACTTATTTTCATACATTAATTTTAATAGTTTGGTTTGGATTTGGTTTAATTTCTTTTAATCCATGGGGTTTTAGGCTTTGATGTTAGTTGTTGTAGGGTTTATTTGCTCCTATCAGTTGTAGTCGTCAGCTTTCATATTAATAAAAAACTTTGAGTTTATCTCAATTCTCTAGTGGATTCCAGAATTCCTCTCATGGATTCGAGAGAACGTACTAGACTTGTGGATTCAAGTCGCCGTTGGTGGATTCTAACGTTTATATTTTCGCTGCATCAAAATATTTGTAAAGTATAAAACTAAATCAATCGGAAATTAATACATATCACAACTAATAGAATAAATTCATTACATATATAATAAATTCATGACATAATTAAATCAAAAATTTGACGTTTTAACACATCATGAGTTTTCAATTGCTATCAACGTAGTCTCTATCTTCTAAATCATCCTCACTCACTTCATATGAATGATCGTCTGAGTCTTCCTCTTCGTCGTCAATGAAGTCCTCAGTTGGTGGGATGAATGGAAGTGAACTGAAGTCAAACTCTAAATTAGAAATGGGAATGTACTCGTGGGGTTGGAAGTGGATGTCGTTGTTGATGCGAATAGTCTCCGTGTCGGGGATATTAGACGTCGAGGCTTCTTGATATGGTTCAAGAGTCAGATTCTCAATATCTCTATTTGCAATACCCATCTCAAGTATAGTTGCGCTGTAAATACCTTTATGTGACATCACGTTAACAACTTTCCAACCACTTATATATCATCGGTTAATCTTTCAGAAATTGGTAATTTCCCAAACAAACGGATATCATCAGAAACAGCTGAAAGGTTGAACCTAGGTGTAATCTCACTGTCGACATGCTCTGTTTCTTGATGGAGATAATTTTCACTATATGCTACGTACTCATGTATGCTTTGTATGCCTCTGCTATTGACCCCTCCGGACGATATTTATTTTTAACGTACCCTTTATATCCGCCGACTTGTCTTAAAGAAAATAAAAAGTCGGAGTTAGTTTATTGAGCTCGTCAATATATAATATATAAATCAAAGACATAAAGTGCTAGGATAGGAAATAGTAAATTTTTACCTTTCCATGGGAAACATCCAGGTATTGTGTACTGGACCGGTAAACAACATTTGTTCAGACAGGTGGATCATGAGGTGACCATAATAGAAAAAACATGTTAATTTGGCTGAATCACAAACACATAATTTTTTTTCACTGTTTGAGATATGTTTTTCTCCTGTTTTTCGATCTGGAAGTAATGCAGAGGATATAAAGAAGATTTCACTTAAGCGACGAAATATTTCGTCGCTATAGTCAAACAGTTCTGTCGCTTAGGAGAAGGATATCATGCGACAAACATTTTTGTCGCTCTAAACTCAAAGTTCCGTCGCTTTAGTCTTAACCTAAGACGATGAAAATAAATTCGTCGGTTAGGTGAAGGATATCATGCGAGAAACAATTTCGTCGCTCTAAGGTCAAATGTTTCGTCGCTTTAGTGTGAACTTAAGCGACGAAAAGATAGTTTGTCGGTTAGGTAAAGCATATCATGCGACAAACATTTTTGTCGCTCTAAAGTCAATCATGTTCCATCGCTTTAGTCTAAATCTAAAGCGACGAAACGTAAATTTGTCGGTTAGGTTAAGGATATCATGCGACAAACTTTTTTCGTCGCTTAAGTGTCAACATTTTCGTCGCTATAGAAATAATTTGCCACAAAATCGTTGTTGTCGTCTTAGTAGGACCTGTGGCGACGAAATGTAGGCGACAAAAATATTTCGTCGCCCCAGAAAATTGTAGCGACGAAATATGTATTTTGAGCGACAATGTTTTTTTTCGTCGCTTAGGAATTGCTTAAGCGACGAAATGTGAAAGTACTTGTCGCTTAAGCCTTTTTTTTCTACTAGTGCTTTTATAAATATAAAATTACGAACATTTGTATAAAATGGTGAGGTTAATTAATTGGTCATTACCATTTATGAAAATTAGTTTAGCAGCCTTTATGATACTAATCAAGCCCAATCCACTGTTCTTTACTAATTACTGCTAAATTAATCTTAAATCTGGATGGAGAGCTAACTAAACTTTAAACACTGCACTCAATAATTTATTTTGCTCACACAGTTGCGAAGTATGTAGCTCAACAAGAAGGGCGTTTTTCTTGGTTAAGGGTTGGGTCCTAATAGCTTATGGATGTCATTCATGGTGACAAACCCGTAACTGGTTCTAGTAGTAAGGAAGAGAGTGGGGAATTACCACCGATATTTCCCATATTTTGTAATCTTTTCTAGTCGAATAAAGTTCTTTCTTCATTCTCAAAA
>NC_020495.1:8717349-8722567 GCF_000184155.1 Fragaria vesca subsp. vesca | reverse complement strand
CTCTGGAGTAGAACGTATATATATATATATATATATATATTTATATATATGAGCATGAACGAGCTCAATGTTCAGATATTCCAGAGCTTCCTCAGATAAATTAGGTCAAGATATTATAATGAATAAGAGGGAAGGACCATATATGCTTTATACATGAGACCGGACAGGCACGTACATACATCACGGATTAAACGCATTACAGTGATCGATCAGGATAGTGGGATAGTAACTTGGCGGCAGCAGGTGTCCTGACTAAACGGTCCCTGCCGGTAGTTGTGTTTGATTTGGGTCTCCGCCTGTAAGATACGATGGAGAGAGGTGTTTAGGACTCGCGGAGAACGTTTAAACATAGATATACACACATACACACAAACCTCTCTAATCTGGGTGAGATGTCAATGCAGCTGCCTCGTCATTCGTCTCCCCATTTTCCTGCTTAACAGTGCTTACAGATATTGATGTTCTCAATTTTGTGTTACCCCATGGCCCATTCTGATTTGGAGGGCAGAATGAGAAGTAAGAACTGCATAATAAACAAAGGGATCCATATGGTAACTGAGGAACTACCACAATCAATTTTGTAGTAACTGAGGAAGAACCGAAAGAGCTACCACAATCCATATGGTAATGAGTTCAAATCTGCAGAACAGGTTACAGCCCGAAAAAAGAACCAAATTAAGTTTTCTCCTAGCGGTCGAGTGTACAGTCTTCCAGCGTCAATGGCTATTAAAAACGTGTCTCATCCATTTCTGCTCTGTGTGCAGTTTGCTCATGGATGTGTCTCGATTGTTAGGATTATTGCAATTGTATCGTAATGACATTTATGTCATTCTACATCTTCAGCCCTAGCCTCTATGTACTTTTTATAATCTCATGACATTTTATCTTAAACACAATAGCACAATGTAGCATCCAAATTAATTAGCTCTCTGCGTTTTCTTTCTTTGCTTTCCTTTCATTTTTAGCTTTTCTGTTCAATAATTCATGGTTTCTAACATCGATCTCTGACATATATACGTTGAAGTTGAAAACGAATTACATGCTGGTTTTAGTCGAGGAATTGAGGTGAAGATACCTTCGTGCAGAGAAGGCTCCATAATCATGCTAATTAATGGCTTCGTGGGACTGTGGGAGATAGATCTTGGTCGACTGCGCTGGGATTATTGCAGAGCCACACACAAACCCGGGGTTTGGGTTTGAACAGACTGTGGTGGCCTGGTTTCTGGTGGTGCTTTTGGTGGCTGCGATATGTTGATCGACGACACATACAATGGAAACGTACATGCGTGAATGCATGACTTGCGTAAACGTAATACCTCAAAAACAAACAGACTGATACTACATTATGATATCAAATACCTTCGCGACATGCCAACATCTCTTTTATTCAATTTGCATTTACCAGCCCTGCGTGTACAGTCTAATGTGTCTAGCTAGATCTATATAGTCTGTAAGCGCATACTCATAGACATGGAAATTTTGCAGTACTAGTCAATGGGGGCGGATGTAGAGCATGGAAGAGTGGGACTAAGTCCCACCCAAATTTTTAGGGCAAAAAAATTTCTTTCATGTAGTTATCACCTATCCTAATATAATTGTAATATTTTAGGCTCTAAGTCTCACTTGGACTACCAGTAATTTTACTTTTGGGCTGAAGAGAATGGGCTGACGTGCTCCCTCAAAGCTTTTACATCTCTATACAGTTTCTATTTACTTAGGTTCTTTTGTGTTACATTTGGATATTTTTATGAATCTTGTTTTGCATATCTTGCATTCGAGAGGTAATTAGGCTCACTATGTCTCCTGTCTAAGTGTATCATTACTTTTAATATATAATATTTCTCTTGCACTGAGTTTTTTTATGGTGAAAATTAGAAAATCAAATCTCACCCGATTTCAATTCCTAGATCCGCCTTTAATCATTGATAAAGTTTTTCACTTATAATTAAGATGTTGATACATATATTCTGACCAAAAAAAAAAAAAAGGAAGAAGATTAGAGACTTAGAGATCGAACAATACATGAAATTAATGAGCACTGACTTCAGGTTCTTTATTATAATGAAAATCTTTATACATGGAGTAAGTAAATATACACTCAGCACTGAGCTTTCAGTGATCTTGTAGCTCCAGTAGTAATTAGGGTGTTTACCTTCAAGGCCAGAGTTCAAAGTCTTCCTCCATCACCATCGTCTTCACTTTAGCTAGCAATGTACTCCAGAGTCTAAATATGGAGTCTTTAAGCCGGTGGTTTATGGCACTTCAGTATATTGCTCTCTAATCCCATAAGAAAGGCTCTTCTAGACTGATACTTGTATCAACTATCGAGAAACAGTAGGCATCATCACTACGATAATGTCCAACGTCTAACAGCAGATCAGGAAGGTCAAAAAATGTGTCATCATTTATTGTTTCCGAAGGTGATGAATCTTGAGCCGGTTCGGCGTAGTGTTCTTGAGCTTCATGACTGCTGCTGCTGCTGCTGCTGCTGCTGACCGTGCTGCTGCAGCTAGGGTAACTAAGAGCAGCAGCTTTAGCTGCAGCGGCTTGAATGTCTTTCGGCGATGAGCTAGCGGCACGAGGAAGCTCCTGAGCTAGCTCAGGGAAGTTGAGATGAGCCGAGCGGCCTTTGATCGTCAGAGCTGCGACGTCGTGAGCTCGCGCAGCCATTTCCGCTGTAGCAAAAGTTCCGAGCCAAATTCTGGACTTCTTTCTCGGTTCTCTGATTTCTGATACCCATTTCCCCCATTCACGCCTTCGAACTCCTCTATACGTTGGTTTCTGCTCACTACCTTCTTCACTGCTTTTCCGCTCCCCGTTTTGAGTTATTACTGATTCCATGTCTTTGGAGAAGAGGGTGCCACTGTGCCAGGGTGGTGATTGGGAAAAAGAAGGGAGTGGCATAGATGATTTATAAGAAAACTATAAGCAGTTAATGGGACCAAAACATTAAAGGATACGACATTATTGGGTTGTTGCTTTCCCAAGTTGATGTTTTGACTGTTTGGCCAAAAGAAGGACTAACAAGTGTTTTAGATATTTTTCAAACATGAAAAGTAAAAGTTGAACATGTATTCATATTTTACGTCCAAAACAAAACCGAAAACAACAATACGATGTTTTCACTTTTTCATCCTCACAGTTAACCGTCGATAGCATTGTAAACTTTAAAAACCTACACTATAATTTTCTAAGTTTTGTTTTTAAAAATTATTTTCTGAAATCTCTTCATGCATGGTTGACTTGAAGGCGTTTGATTCCAACACCAGAGCCCAAAGGGCCGCGGTACTTTGATTGCAGCAAAGAGTACCGAAGGCTCACTCGAAGAAAAGGCGAGGGCGTACATGCATTAGGGTCATAGAACAAAAACTCTCCCCCCCCACCCCCAAAAAAAAATTAATCAAGAAGGTATCTGCTGAGGAAGTACTGATTTACCTCTGACATGGTGAACCTCCTATCCCTAGAACAAATGTCAAGGAGAAAATTTGTTTCTGTGTGCTTTCTCAGGCTACAACACTCATAATGATGGATGGAGTATCGCAGTTTAGCGCTATGGTGAAAGCTGGCATCTATATATGTATATAGTTATCTTTGTTGTTTGAAATATGTTTCAAGCTTTGTAGACGAAACAAGTGAGGTGAAATGTCGCACGTATACTATTAAGATCTACACATTATTAGAGATTTTGTAATGCGTGATTATGACATATGTTTTATTCAGAAAATATTACAATAATTAGTACTCTTTCATATCAAATTTAATATCTCTCATTTGTAGATTACTTATACCACTATGAAAGCTAGCTTATACCAGTAGAACTAGAACGTGCGTATTACCTAATTACTAGCTAGCATTTATACTCGCCTATTTTGCGTGTGGAACACATTGTTAACTTGTAGTTATTTTTTTCTTTCTTATATATATAGTTTTGTACAGTTAGTGGTGCATCCTAACTAATTGATTTTCAATTTTTATCAAAGAAAGCTCATAGTTATCTCTTTAATTGCATATTAAGTTATTTACCTATTTACCCTAATAACATATAGAGATGATGAGAGTGTCTACATGAGTTCGTTGAGGTGTCTACACATAGTGTTTACTTCAAAAGTTATTTTAGACAAAACATATTTTGGTGAAACTATGAACGGTTGGCTTTTATAGTAGTAGTGTCACATCCCGACCCTTATATTTTTACTTTATTTACTAGCGTGATTATAATAAGAATTTTACCGTCTCGATCATTGAGTAAATAGTTTAATTGGTCCCTAGAGGGGTTTCGGGGACGATTATGTGAGGAGGATTATTCGTATGAGGAAAATACGACGACGGTAAAAATAGTAAATTTTAGCTAGTAAAAGGTAATTTTTATTCGGGTATTATTTTTCGGGGTGTTGAATTTTGGAATTATGGGTTAAAAGGGGTGTTGGGTCGGCTGGGCCGAGCCCAACCCATTTCTTCTTCTTTCTCTTCTCCCTCCCTCCCGATTTTTCTTCTCTTCTCACCCGATTTTCTTCTCTCTACACCCAGCAGAATTCCGGCCGTCCTCCCGCCGCCGTCCGACCTCCGTTCGCCGCCGGACCGGTCCCGTTCGGTCGGTCTCCCTCCCAGCAACATTTCTAGACCGGTGAGAGGAGCCCTAGCGCCGCCGTGAGAGAGCGGTGCCGCCCGAAAGCAAGGGCTGCCCGAGCTTCCTTCGCCGGAACTCCTCCTCCGGCCACCAATCTGGGCAAGCTTGGTATGGTTTTGTGGCCCTCCAACCCAGCAACCTTGCCCTAAAAGGACTCATTCCCTCTTGAGCTAGGTAAGGAGAAATTTGAGGTGGAAGTTTTATGGTGTTTTTGATGTTTTTAGTTCGATTGCCCTAGTTAGGCTTGGAATTGGTGTTTGTGCTAGTTATGAAAGTTGTAGAGCTTGATGAGAGGAAGATGCTGTTAAAATTTCATAGGTTTTGGAGGTCGCCGGAATTGACCTCCGGCCGCCGCTGCCGGCGGAGCCGCCGCCGGTTGGGAGATTTTAATGTTGTTAAATTTGGAATATTAAGGGGAGTTTATTGAAGTGAGTTATGGAATTTTTGGATGAGTTTTGGATAGGTTTATGAATTTCCGAAGTGTGGTATTTTTGGCGGGTAATTAATGTAGAATCCGGCCGTTGGATTTAAGTCGTATTTTGGAGAGGTTGTATTTACGACTGTGGAGTATGATATTTAAGTTCGGATCGT
>NC_020495.1:8715167-8716982 GCF_000184155.1 Fragaria vesca subsp. vesca | reverse complement strand
TGTAAGACTATCGAAGTTAGGCAATAATGAGCGTAATTATGGCTCTCGGGTAATTTTGCCTATTTTGATTAAATATTGGATATTGGTTGGGAAATTAATATTATATTTGGAACAGGACGTGAAGAGGCTCGAGCAGACGAGACCCCAGATTGACATCAGGCTTAGGCCTAATTCGTGAGTGGACGTTTATTTTAAATAAATGCATGCTATAGTTCATGGTTGAACAATTAATATTGCGGAATATTTTAACGTCATTTTAATTTGACGATTTTTATTTTCTCTTGGAGAGCTCCGAAAATGGGATTTTCGGTGGATATAAATATGTATTTATGAGAGAGTATGTATATAAATGCTAGCTAGCCATATGTGTCTGTCCACCTTCATGGCGTAGCATATAGCCGCATTAAGGTGTGACGTGAGCGTTGGACGTAAGCGTAGTAGCCCTATTTTGAGTGTTTAATTCATATAGGGGGTATGGGCACATATTTATACACCCGTCTGTCCACCTTGATGGCGTAGTGTAGCACCGCATTAAGGCGTGACGTGAGCGTTGGACGCGAGCGTAGTAGCCTATATAGACCATGAATTTATATAGGGAGTATGGACGAGTGTAAATACATACATATATTATAGAGTCTGAGAGGCTCGATATTTTATGGGATAAAGGTTTTATCGCTTGCGGCATGCATTCGATTTTTCCTTAGAAATTAATTTGGGGAAACATAAATATTTTAATTATTAATTTATTTTTGTCCACTCACTCTAACGTTATTAAATGTTTTCCCCTGGGCCCTTCGTTTTAAATTGCCCAGTCTGCAGAGTTCGGGTTGGATCTAGTAGGAGACGAGGCATAGTCTCCCGCTTTTCGGCCAGTTTTCATCAGTAGGTTATCTGTTCAACCTACTTGTGTTTTCTTGCTTCCGCTTGTGTTTAGTAGCTCTGAATACTTTAGAATTTTGTATATTATGTGATATTCAGAAGCGTTAAATTAAGAGTGTAATATGAAATTTTCGAGTTAGGGTTGTCCATCTGCAAGGGAGATTTTCTTAATCTTTTCAGTAAATTTTCCTTGGAGGTGGTCCCCGCACGACTTACTCTGGGTTTCAGGGTGAAATTCGGGGTGGGTCGTGTCAAGTAGAGATACGTTGGTAAAGTTTTTCCTTGGGCATCAAAATAAACGTGTCACTATTCGAGTTTGGTGTGTCTTTGTCACATACTGGTCTTGTAATGTTCATCAGGCCCAACAAAGCCTTCTCTCTAGCTTCTTCCTCATACTGCAAACGTCTAAGTAAAACGTGTTTCTTTTATCATCCATATTGTTTCTTGTCCTTGCTTGATAACTTTAATTTGTAGTGTCGCGGTCGGTTGAATCCAATTGCCTGGATTCTGGAGGTCGACAAGTTCGACAATGCTGTAGCAGTCAAGAGTATAAGGAGTTGAGGACTTATGATATATATATATAAACTTCTGCCTTAATTTGCCAAAGCTGATCGATCATTCTCTTGAAGCTTAATTATCAATCACTTAACGCGGCATTTGCCTATACGAGATATATATCCCCCAACCCTTGTGATCATTACATATGCATGGCCCTTCTATTAAGTAATCTTTTACTTTTAGAAAATTGGACAGTGGAATATATAGGTCTCTATAACTTGATCATTTTATGTTCCGGTAAGATATTGATGAACTCTTTGATAGATGGGGAACTCTTTGATATTGGACAGTGGAATATATGTTCCGGTAAGTAATTTTTTGCTTGTTTGAATACAGGTACGTTGTAGAGATTATATATATATATATATAGGCTTCTCT
>NC_020495.1:8711691-8715147 GCF_000184155.1 Fragaria vesca subsp. vesca | reverse complement strand
CAAAGTTTGGGACCTGTTATTTACTTTGTCTTTGGCTGTACAAAATTCACACCGAATTACATGACTAAGGATATCACTTGGCTTTGTTTTGATTGTAAAACAATTGTCTTTAGCGTTTAAAAAAAAAAAAAAGGAAGAACAACAAAGAAAGATTTACGATGTTGTTGGTATCTCAACATGAAGATAGTATGGTATGTCATGCCATCTAACAATGTTATAATTGTTAGGGAAAATACCCATTTAGTACTAATTCAAACCCCTTATTTCCCATTCCAATGATAATTTTTTGCATTAGCCCATTCCAATATAAGGTAACCCTTTTTATGCCCAAATGCACAAATTTTTACTAAAGTCTTAACAAACCATATTATTTTAAGACTATTTTGCCCCCACCTCTTCAACATGAAAAGACTTGGCCGGAACCTCGGACTCCGGTCACCGGAATTTCCCCGACCGCTGGACTCCGGTCACCGGAATTTCCCCGACCGTCGGATTCCGGTCACCGGATTTTTCCCTGTAACCAGTTACTGACCCTCAATAACCAGTTACTCACACCCAGTAACCAGTTACTGACACCCAATAACCAGTTACTGACCCCCAATAACCAGTTACTGACCAGTTACTCACACCCAATAACCAGTTACTGACCCCTAATAACCAGTTACTAACCAGTTACTCACACCAAATAACCAGTTACTGACCCCCACTAACCAGTTACTGACCCATTACTGACACCTAGTAACCAGTTACTGACACCCAGTAAACCGTTACTGACCCCCACTGACCAGTTACTGACACCTAGTAACTAGTTACTGACCCCCTGTAACCAAATTACTAACCCTCAGTAACCAACTTATTACCCTCTAATATACATGTTTGTTGTCTTCCCGTTGATAGATACATCAATAACACAAAAAATGAAATCAATAACTAATGCTATACTTGTAATCACACATGAAAGAAACTTATAACTTGAGCAGAAATATATTTTGAGAACAGAATTGCAACATACTGCACTTAATTCACAAGAAATCACAACACTGCAACCTAGCTATTCTCTTCAACAAGGTGCGTGCCCACAGTTTGGATTCGATATACCCAGCCGCACATTTGTATTCTTCTTTGTACTACAAACTCAAACAAATCCCAATCACATATAAACACATATATAGATAGTCAATGATACAGAGGAAGGAAGACGAAGAATTAAACCCTAACCTCGGAGAAATCAACCTCGACCTTGGATCTTACTCCTTGATGAGCGATGTCGCCGATCAACACATTCCGATCCGTCGATCCGAAGCCACCACCATGCAGATCCGTTAGATGCCATCGTCACACAGTCCGACTCCACGAGCAGGAGCACAACCAGAAGCGCCAGCACCTCGCGGTTCTGCTCGGGATAAGTGGCCGGAGTCAGAGATCGGCGAGCTCTGACGACGAAGCACGAGCCGGATCTGGATTCAAGCACGAGCCGGATCTGGATTCAAGCACGAGCTGAGGTTCGTCGTGTCGAGGCCGAGGAGCGTCGCCGGCGTGGCTGAGGACCTCGCGGTTCTGCTCGGAATAAGTGGCTGGAGTCAGAGATCGGCGAGCTTTGACGACGAAGCACGAGCCGAGGTTCGTCGTGTTGAGGCCGAGGAGCGTCGCTGGCGTGGCTGAGCGTGGCTGAGGAGTGTCGCCGTCGAGGCTTCGACGGTTGATGCCTTAACGAGAGAGAGAGAGAGAGAGAGAGAGAGAGAGAGAGAGAGTATTAAGAGAGAGAATGAGAGATATTAGATTTGATTAGAGAGAGAAGAGTTTAATTATCAATACAGGGTATACTCGTAATTTTATTAAAAATCATTGAAATTGACTAAAAGAAAAAATTTACATTGAAGTGGGTATTAAAATCCCTGTTTTTGTGCATTTGGGCATTTTCCCTAATTGTTAAACATGTAGGTGACCATACCCTTGTTGAACTTTTTTCAGTGAATTTCAATAAAAGTACTCCCTTGCATTCATTTAGTGTGAGCATGCCAGTACCAAACAACCACTACATTTAGCTCAAAACTGTCTAACTCATAGTCTGTTTTCAGTTTCACAAAACCCTCAAGATTTTCAGTTAATAAGACATCGAAAGCAAATTTAGAACGAGGAGCTACAACATTTGAGGCCTAAATGTGACTGGTTTGGTTGGTACTTGGTAGAGACAATCTGCTAAAATAAAGAGACAATATGATCACTTTCAATTCTAAGACCAAAGTTTTGCCACGTTAAGCCGGAGAAGATTGCATAGAACTAACTAGCTTTTGCTTTCATGGTGGCCCTGATTGAGTTGCTATCGATGACGTATTCCATGATCAATGCAAAGATATAAGGGCCAATTACATATAAGTCCATTTTGAGACATTTTTTCCCACATAGATCCACCCCAACATTTTTACCCACATAAGTCCACCCAAGTCTAAATAAGGTTTTGTATTAAGTATTGAAGTTCAACATAATTACAGACTGCCATCCAACAAAAAAAATAGATTTCTCCCTTATATTTACAAGAATGCCACTAGTATAAAAGTCAACAACCACTCATTTCGGAACAGTCTCCGGCGGACCTCCGGCGAGGTTTCCGGCCGACCTCCGGCGAGGTTTCCGGCCGACCTCCGGCGAGATTTCCGACCGACCTCCGGAGAGGTTTCTGTCCGACCTCCGACGATGACAAAAATTACTACTACCAGCTATAAAAGCTACTACCACTAGCTACAAAAGCTACTACCACCGCCTACAAAAGATACTACTATGAGGTTTCCGATGAACACAAAAGCTATTACCACCAGCCACAAAAACTACTACCACAAGCTACAAAAGCTACTACCACCTCCTACAAAAGCTACTACTGTGAGGTTTCCGACGAACACAAAAGCTACTACTACCGCCTACAAAGCTACTACTACCGCCTACAAAAGCTACTACTGTGAGGTTTTCGACGAACACAAAAACTACTACCACCAGCTACAAAAGCTACTATCACCGCCTACAAAAGCTACTATTGTGAGGTTTCCGACGAACACAAAAAATACTACAATCAGCTACAAAAGCTACTACCACCGCCTACAAAAGCTACTACCGAGATAAACAAAAGCTACCACCAACATAAACAAAAGCTACTACCCCTATATACAAAAGCTACCGCCACAACAAAAGTTATTACCGACATAAACAAAAGCTACTACCCCTATATTCAAAAACTACTACTGCCAGACATAAAAGCTATTGCCTCCATCAATATAAGCTACTACCGTTACCAACAAAAAATACTACTCTAACTAACAAAAGCTACTACTTTCACTGACAAAAACTACTACAAGATATTTACTACTGTTTGAACTCTCACAATCTTCACCTCCACTTGATTTCCTGCAATTCGAATCAAAATCACGATCCGTCAACACATATGCAAATCACACTCACATATCT
>NC_020495.1:8703193-8711671 GCF_000184155.1 Fragaria vesca subsp. vesca | reverse complement strand
AACTGTATGAAAAAAGAAGTCATAAATAAATTAAAATAAACATGAATCCGTGAAGAAGAGAGAATCATTCCCTCTCTCTCTACTACGGAAACAAATCTGCTGTGCCCAAAAACCCTGTGCCAAACCTGTGCCTCCTACCAAATTCTGAC
The DNA here is from genome assembly GCF_000184155.1 of Fragaria vesca subsp. vesca. NCBI lineage: Eukaryota > Viridiplantae > Streptophyta > Magnoliopsida > Rosales > Rosaceae > Fragaria > Fragaria vesca. Next base: position 8,711,522 of record NC_020495.1, on the reverse strand, counting down.
ACCTGTCTCTACCCAAAACAAGCTTAACTCTGTTAACCACATCGTTAGTTTTAAATAAAAATAGAATAAAAAAAAAAACTTAATTAAAGATTTCAAGAATCGATGTTCGACTCTACCTCTTCCTCTTCCCCTCTTTGTTCTCATGCTTCTTTATTCTTCTTTCTCTGCTTCTCTAAGAAAAAAAAAAACCCAGTATATTTCTCCTTCTCTCCAACGACATAGCTGCCGTGGTTTTAGTTTTTATTCTTGTTCGTCATCTTTATGGTTGGTTTTGGTCGACATTTGAGTGATTGACTGACAAACTCTGTTTTCATAGGTAGACATATCTTCTGTTAAGAATTGATGTAGAACAAAAATTAAGTTTGCGTCATTTGTTTGTGTTTTTTTTTTTTTTAACAAAATTATGTCATTATTAGAGAGTAATTGAATATGAATTTAACTTTTTAGTTAATAAACTTGACCTTTCTAAGTGTGAGTTATGGCTACGCCACTGCTTGAGGGCAACCGCAACAGCCTTTTTAATTAAAAAAAAAAAAAAAAACAAACTAGCTAGATGCATGCAATTATGCAAATAAATAGATGAACAGAATTGATCCTTAATTTGAATTGTTCGTGTTCATAATGATAAATACAAGTTTGAAGGACTTAACGATTTTTTCATCACGAACATAAATGATTCAAGTGGGACAGATTTAAAATAGTTCATTTATTGATTTAATTCTAAAATTTGTATGTTTGTTAACGATTTTTAAGCTAGTGGAGTGAAACTTTGCATATGTGACACAACCTGATTGACATCTTGTGATCGAAAAGTGGATTTCACATGCTACTTGTTGGACCATAAGACTTTATGTGTACGGGGTGTAAATACATGATATTATGTAAATGATTAAGATTTATGATTTTATTAGACATGTAGAAGATCTCAATATATAAATGACTAAGATTGTACATATTATTTGCACGTCGTGATAGAATAATTTTCTGACTTTATCGTGGTTTGAAAATGAATTTTGGTCAGATTACAATGCGAAAATGAGAATTAGAACTCATCAAGTCATCAGGACGCGTAGAATAAAATAGTACGTACTATTATTTTCTTCTATTCTCTTCTGTTCACTTCTCTAAACGTAAACAGTAGTTTACAGAAACCATAAATACCAAGCAGTTGCACTGATGTGACGTTGAACATGATAGAACGTTCAACTCATGATGAGCAACAAATTCACAGACCGACCTTGAGGCCTCTGGCCCTCAATTCTACAAACCCCACATTTTCTGAGTTTCTATAAACTCTGACAGAAAGAAATACTACTGTATAGGTAAAAATCGACTTTCCCCACCCCGGCCAACTGAAGACTTGAACACTTGAAGTCTAAACCTTTTTTTAATCAATCATACTAATTAACTCAACAAGGATGAATCAAGACCACAAGATGATTTCAAGACCGCACGAACATGATCAACATTGGTCCTTTTAATTGAATTCATAATTTCAGATCATCAACTCCAAGCACTTACCTACATATGCAAGCAAGCAAGCCAGCTCGATCCGTTGTAAACCACACACGATATTCTAACGTGTTTCTACTAGATCAGACATCGTTAAAAGATCGACAACATTGGCCAGCAAGTTGATTAGTTTTTGTCATACAGCCATCAATTTCTTGCAGTTCCGGCAATCCGGCGATTAATTAGGTGAGTTTACCAAGCTAGTGGCAGGACGTAGGTCTACATGATTAACATGAGATGAAGCTAGATCAAGGAATTAAGACATGTTTATCAATTATCATTATAGAAAATATTAACTTGCAGGTTAAAGCAAGATTCGGCTGCAAATTATTTTGTCAAGCAACCATTAACTTGAAGGTTTAGTCACTATCGCGAGTTGACTTGCAGGTTGATCTCCTGTGAGATAAAGATGGAGAACGAAGGATCGAAGATATATAGAGCTCGCAGCAGCTGCAGCTGGCATGGTCCATGTATGGAATGAGCTCAATTAAGCATGTAGCTAGTGGCTTACATTACATGCATATATATATATATGCGTGACAAGCTAGCGAGGTGAAGGGTGGGAGGGAGACAGCTGAGGAAGTGGTGGTTGAGATGGTACTCTCGCGCAAAGAAATAATACAGCAAGCTGCTGCAGCATTTCAGACACTTTCGGAACTGATGATAGGGGGCTGGACCATTTGCATTATATGCAGAGACAAAGACATGAGGATTGACAGTTCGTATCAGGCTAGCTCGGGCACATCTGATTCAACTAGTTAATATCATCAGGATGGAGTAAGTTTCATGCACGATCGATCTTCAGGTCTAGCTCAGTACCTCTAGCTTTGCTTCTGTGTTTACTTCTAGTTCGATCGATCGGTATATGTTTATGTTGATCTTTCAGATACCTATCTATAGTAACTCTCAAAATTAAGCCATATTATAAGATCAACGTTTCCAATAACTGCTAGGACATGGTGTGATTTACCAAATTGATGATGTTCACGTATTTTTTTCTTGTTTCTGTAAAAACTCTTAGCCAATTAAGAAGCCCTTTTGCTATTTTTCACTATTGTGCAACCAAATTATTCGTTGAACAATATAATCTCGAAAAATATTGTAGTCCGTCAAATAAAATTGGAACGGACACACTGCTACTGTTAGATATTTTTCAATTAGACTAATTTTTTCTAAAATTGGTATGTATATAAATGAAGTATTACTTCAGATTATTAAACTCCACGTTCAAATTCAAAACATCCATATGTGAATGGGACTAAGAGAGAGTTGGACGAATTGGTTGGAACTTGGAAGATTGATACATACGAATGTCAATATCTAGTGTCAGCCAAACTGCCAAAGAGTTGGCTGAGGAATGAGTTGGACGTCTCAGCCTCAACCATGAGTCACGTTCATATTGCATATCATGCCGAATCACCAAGATCCCTATAGTCCAAGCAAATAGTGCATAAGCTTGAACCGACTTCCGCAAGTTGATGGTAAACCGATTCTCCTGTAGCATGAACCACAGGGCCATGGCTTTTTACAACCACTGAAACCACCATCTCGACTTGAGTGTAAAAACGGCCCTTTCTAATTCTAACCTTGTGAGAATTGCAGAATAAAGGGGCCATGAACAATGAATAGCTTTATTAACGATCTACCATATACCGTTTTACAACATCCCAGTTCTTTTAATTTTCATTCTAATATGTAAGAAAGTCTTTCCCTGGCATAAGTATAATTTCTTTTGGGAAACAAATAGCTCTGCTAGCTTTATTGGCAACAACACAATCATAATAGCCTGTTTATAATCATAGCCTTGAATTTCGGAGCTGTTGCTTCAGCAAAGGTTGGATGTATTCATGATATCCCTCTGGCACAACCGTGTCATTCAAAGGATCTTTCCACGCCTCCTCGTAAAGTTTCGGGTACACATTACCATCATATCGGCCAAGAATTGAGCTAAGGTAGTGGTCAGTGTAGTTAAATGCATCAACAAGGGCAATGGCATTGGGGCGGACCTATTATAAATAATGACACAATAATCAGATGACAGTAACATTCAAATAATGAAGTAGATCTTACAAGAGAGATGCTGAAGGGAAACCTGGGAATATAGAGATCTAAGCTGATCATTGGCGAGTGAACCTTGTTTGGCTGTGATACTTCCAGTGGAGAGGAAATCACCCAGATGTTTGTGAACAAGAAATAAAGCATATACATTACAGAGGATCTGCAATTGTTCTTTCACTCCCTTCCCGGGTATGTCTTGTTGCAGTTTCTCAATGAACCTATCATGAAAGGGAAACTTATTAAGAAGGTAATTTTTTTTTATAGAATTACAGGTCTCTAAGAATTTAATTCCTCCCAGTGGTGCCTAAGTCATCCAACAAGTAGAGCTTCATAAAGAACACCTTTATGCAGGGAGGAGGTCAAAACCCAAGGAAGTATTTGAATTTCAAAACTGTAAATAGAATTAACATGATAGAAAGGAATGAGCTTTACTTTGAAACAACAATCAATTGGCAATGAGCAACTGCTGCATCGACCAAATTAGGTGAGAGTTCCGCAAAGCCTGAAGTAGAGAACCATGAAAATTATCAAACACTCCAAATGTAATGGCATAAGTTCAAGAAATATGAATGGAAAGTAATTTACAGTTCTAAATACATAGTTGAAGGGATATATAGAAGCACCTAACTGATGCCTCACCAAGGGGAAAAAATTGAAAGATACTACCTGTAAAAGTATTCTCTATGAATACTTTGATGAAAATTCTTCATTTACTCATTAAAATTATATGTGATGATAAAAGAAAAAGGCAAACAACGAGCCAAAAGAACTCAAACCCACCCTCTTCTGGATTTGTGAACTTGCTGAGGTCTTTGGCACAGGCAACAGACATTCTCATAGCCCTTGCTTCAAAAGCCTCCAGTATTACACTAGGCTTCAACCAATCCTCAGCTGCATGAAATTGCAATAGTAAGCAATAAAAGCGTGTAGTTGAACTCTTCAAGGTATTCAAAAGGTATAGCTAACCAGTATGTATATACTGTATGCATATTAATATAGCACAAATTATCCTTTGACACTGTAAAATTTACTAACCCCGTATTTGACAAATAGAAAAAGGAAACCAACAACTCTTTGATAATTAACAATATCGAACCTTTCTGAACATTACAACAAGATTGGAGCAAATGTTCTGCGCGGCCCATGTAGGAAGTTGTTCCAATGGGTTTTTTACCAGACGGTAGCTGAGAAACAGTCTTCATGAGAAACCTTGCAACCTGAAGACATTTTTCAGCAGTTTAATACAAATAAAGAAATATTGATGGAATCCGTTGAATCTGATTCAACAAAGGCAAATTCCATGCAGTAATCTACAAGGGTCTAGTGAAAAACAAGTAACATCTTGGATTTTCAAACCACAGACCTGTAGAAGTAGAACAATATTGTCTCCTTCATATGTACACGCCGGGATATAAACAGCAAACAACTCAGGGAGCCCACTGCTAGAAAGGTAACCATGACCACCACATAATTTCCGGCATTCTTCAATGGCATCCTGCCAAAAGAAAAGAGGAAAATATTGAGTAACAAAAAAAACTCAGTGATATCGGAAGGGCTATCTTTCTCGTGCGTGCACACCTATGAACCAAATGACCTCCCAAAAAGAAGAAAAAAGGAGAGGCAAGGGCAGGAATAATCACGTACAGCAGTTGCAGAAGTAGTCAATGACTTTAAACCCGCAGTGCACGCATGAGCCTCAGGCAATGTAGAAAAATCATTTGCTTGCAGTTTTTGTGTTACATCCGTATATAGCCATTTCAACCACTCACCAACAAATCTGAAAGCATAGGCGGAAGCCAGCAGGGGGAATAGTCTGCTTTGTTGAGTCTTGTAATCAATCACCTAAAAAATTGAACCAAAAACACCGGATACATCATGTTCAGAAGTCAGAACAAACAAAGAAACTGGCATCTCTAAATTATGAAGAGGATAACTTAGACCATACCTGTGTCTCAACACCACCGTCATTTGAACCAAACTGTCGACGAACAGCACTGTACCTAGTAGCAATACATACTGCCCGCGACAATGCAGAGGAAGCATCAGCCACAATTGTTTGGCGAACAAAAACCATAGTTCCATAAAGTAGTTGTCTTGGAACATTGGACTGAACAACTTTTCCTTCTCGTGTAACTTGTGAGACTCTGGCACATTCACAAGAATTATCAGAACCATCTTATCTATCCATGCAAGTTCCCAATTATATGTGCAGCTAAAAAATTTATACATCAGCACAAGCATCCCATCTGTACACTCAATGAGAAGTACATACCTCATCAACATGTGGTCCCTTGGGATGCGCACATGATCAAATCTTAGGACACCATTGTCCATGGAGTTGTATGCTCCACTTCCAAATTTCATTCCGATATCACCAACAGTTACGCCTGGAAGTGGCAAGTGATCATCCAAGCTCCGAAGTTGGACGATGAAACCTAAAAGTGAGTATATTTTCACAGTTAAACCATTAGTCATTCACTTTATATTAGAACTTGCAAAAATTGTTTGCTTAGTGATTACCATTCACTCCATGGTCTTGACCATCAGTAATAAGACGGGCAAAAACAACAGCGTGAGTTGAAACTTTTCCCAAACCACCAGGCCACCACTACTCACAACAACGAAGGAAAAGCATCAACAACCTAATTTAGATATTGTGACCATGGAGAATAAAACAGAATGCCACATCATGGTTGAGATGTCTAGACAAAATGCAAAAAGTAATCAAGGACAACTCCCTGCCACAAGTTTGTTATTATCGATAAGCATCACTAAGAACACAAGAAATAAAATAGTAGAAAAACAATATTATCAAAATTGCTTACTTTGCTTGAGGTTAGCGTAGGGCTATGAATAACAAACTCGTCTGTCTTTGGATCAAAATTTGCAGTGGTCTCAAGCCCTTGGACATTGGAGCCATGGCCAAGTTCAGTCTGTGCATAGCAACCAATAATTTGCATCTTGTATGCCAATGGCAGCCATTTCTTTTGCTGCTCCTCAGTACCTGATCCTTTAATAAAAGGAATAAACATTCCCTGAAGAGAAACTCAGCTTCTTCAGACAACTACAATCTATACATCCTAATTTCTAAACTACTAAATCCTAGAAGAATCTGCACAAAGCTTACCATACAAGAAACACACTAACTCTAAGAAAAAAAGCGATCAACACATACAAGACAATGTCTTGAAGACATGACAATGCAGCAAACTAGAATACACTACGACCAAATATAAAACCGAGCTTACCCAGTGAAGATCCATATATGCAGGTTGATCGACATAAAACCTCAACTTGGATGCCTCTTCTTCTGCAATTGACAGCAGCATACTCAGAACCGGTCAACCACGACGAAAACAATAAACAAACTAAACAACAATCAATCCGTAAAACATTGCGACACCTACCAGTAAGTTTAAGCTCGGTGATCCGCTTCCAGACATGAGCTGCTTTTCTCAGAGTGTCTTTAAACAAGTCCTTCCTACTTAGCCTAGTCCTATCATCCTTTTTAAACACCTAATAACACAACCACAAAAAAAAATCATTACCAAAAAATCAAAAGAGAACCTAAATTCACAATTGCATTAGCATTTTAGCACTTCAGAGATTCCCCAATTCCAAACTCATCATAAAGCTACAATCTTTAAGCAGTAGAATCACAAAAACGAAAGCTTCGGTTGGACCCATTTGAGCTAAGAACTAAAAGACTGAATCTTTAATCCAAAACTGTGAAAATAATGAGAAAAAAAAATTACCGGATCGGAGGCGACGAGGCGAGCAATCCGATCGGAGACCTCCAGGGTGTGGCGGGAGCCGGCCCAGACGACCTTCATGTGGTCAACATCGAACTGGGCCTTGCTCCTTTCGTGAGCCAAATGATCCACACCCTCCATTCTTGTTCACCAGAAAAGAAAAACCACAGACTAAGAATTGACAAAGGACACAAGAACTCTGTGGTTTTGTAAGAAAGAGTTGAGGTGAATAATAAATAGGGAAGGTGTGGGTGAAGGATCACAGTATTTATAATAATGGTTTCTATAAGGAGGTCTACTGGATCATGTATATAGATAGATAAGCTGAGACCATTTGGCTTTGTGTTTCCCAATGTTCATGTTTTGGGATTTTTGGATTTTTGACTACTTTTTTGTTTATTTGTTTTTCTCCCTTTTTCTTTTTTTGAAAGTATTTGTCTTTCTCCCTTTTGCACGTGGTAAATGCGTCTAAAAAATCAAAAGAATATCTCTTGACATTTCTCTGAGAAAAATGTATATTTTGTTTTTAAATGGTCATTTCTATTTGAACATTTGCTGCCCTCTTACCATGGTCAACAGTCAAACACATGAATTTCATAGGTCGTCTTTCGGTGTCCGAGATCTAGTTAATTGTCAAATTAAGAGTGATGAATTTCATATGATATAAACCATATTAAAATAAGCGGACGGTGACACGTAAGCTATAGCCTAGTACTAACATAGTCTCTTATTCGTTAGTGGGAGTTTGTGAGCTCGATATTTTGAATAGTACATTTCAACTAGCATGAATCGAACTTGGGCTGAAGAGTTCCTTACCTGATGGTTTATGCTTGACCAATACTTATAGCGATCTGTACTTTTAAAATATTTGAAAAACTTAAGTTATAAGAGTCTTCAATAAAAAAAAATATTAGAAATGTCCCGTAATGAATGTTACCATATATAATGGTATAAAAAATACTATATATCTATATATATACAACCTTCTCTATATGTATCTTGTCGAA
>NC_020495.1:8664493-8698047 GCF_000184155.1 Fragaria vesca subsp. vesca | reverse complement strand
TTGTTGGTTATATGGAATATGGAATGTTTTGGTGTATTTTGCAGCTTGCTTGGAATGGTAATTCAGAAATTTCGGGGGTTTTTTTTTTTACTGGAATAGACTTATAGCCGACGAAAAAACCCTTAATTCGTCGGCTAAAGTTTTTTATTTTTTTTTAAAATAACTTTTAGCCGACGAAATATGCTTTAATTCGTCAGCTATATTTCGTCGGCCATAGATCTTTTTATTTTTTTATTACAAACTTTAGCCGACGAATAATTTAAAATATTCGTCGGCTAAAGTTTTGCAGATAACCGACGACAAAAAATGTTGTCGGCTAAAGTATAGACTATAGCCGACGAAATAATGTCGTCGGCTAAAGTCTGGACTATAGCCGACGAAATAATATCGTCGGCTAAAGTCTGGACTATAGCCGACGACTTATACGTGTGTCGTCGGCTAAAGTCACCACAGACGAGCTTTTCCCGACGAAATCTTAGCCGACGAATTAAGCTGACAGGCCGACGAAAAATTTTCGTCGGCTAAAGTGCTTGTCCTGGTAGTGACGGGAGAGAATGTCTCAATGTGGACTTTTATGAAATTTGCTAAAGATATAAATCATATAATCATGTTTTTTTGTTGTTTCCTTATTGCTTTTGGATTCTTTGATTCCTTCAACCAAAACAAAACGAAAAAGAAAAAAAATTGGATTCTTTCGGCATTTGTGGCTCAAATATTATATCTAGAAAACTGGAAACATAGCAAAGAGCATCAAGGAGATTACAGAAAGTAATATTACTTGAAGAAGCTATAGTTGCGGATCTATAACATCATTTTAACATTAAACTTGCTTCTATTTATTTATTTTTCTTTGTGAATTGTCCTGAAATTCTATGCTGAGATCTAATACTTATTTAACTCACCACACTTGTCATGTTCAATTGTTCATTCTGCTCCTTCGTTATATTATTTGAAGTGTAATTTTTTCAATTACCAGCTTTGCTGCCCTAATATCTATCTATCTGATTGTTGGAATCTGACTACAATCTTGTAGTCAAGTCTATAAAAGTTCAGTTTTTTTGCTTATTCTCTTTTTTACTCTTTAATAAATAAGAATACATTTCAATACAAATTTATCTATTACTAAAGCTTGGTCGATTGTTCATAAGCCTAAGCATATGAACAGTTTTTTTTTTTTTGTTTTTTTTGGTAAACAGGTAATTTAGATTTTTTTTAGATAGGCTTTCTCTCGGTAAAGATTTTTTTACCTTCCATTTTTTACTTTTCTTCTGCATCCTGAATCTTACAAATCAAAATAATTAGAGTATTTATATTTTGGGTAGAATACAAGACTAGATGTTTTGTTGTATAAAAGTTGTTTTTGTGATAGCTCTTATACATATGTGGAATATACATAATGTGGAAACTACACCGCACCAAGAATTTTCCCCTGTTATTTTTAAAAAACCACAATATTGTCATTAACCCTAGATATATAATCAGTATAATAGCTTATATAATCAGTATAATAGCTGAGTATAATTTGTATGTATAATATTCTATGAAGTACATATCAGAAACATTTCTATCAATCAATTAACCCATTGACCAGCTTCATAACGTTGTTTTTGGATAAAGTAATTTTAATGTCCATAGAAATTTTAAAATTATGAGAATTACTATTCCATGAATTTAAATCCTATTAATTAAGAATTTCATTGTTTGGATTTCATGATATAGAGTTTTAAAATGACAAGAATTTGTACTCAGACTAACCTTAGTTAAGGGAATTGATAAATGATGCTTATTTTATGAGGAATTCAAGTCGGGAATTCAAGAATTTGTATTCAGCCTATGAACAGTGTTTTTACCCTGTTCATTAACAACAGTGATTTTTTTTTTTTCTGAAACAGGTAATTTAGATTTTTCTAGATAAGATACAAGACTAGACAGGTAATTTAGATTTTTCTTCTGCCTCCTAAATCTTACAAATCAAAACAATTGGAGCATTTATATTTTGGGTAGAATACAAGACTAGATATTTTGTTATATAAAAGTTGTTTTTGTGATAGCTCTTATACATATGTGGAATATACATAATGTGGATACTACACCGTGCCAAGGGGCGGATATACTGACCATTTTGCCCCTGTTATTTTTAAGAAACCATAATATTGTCATTAACTCTAGATATATAATCAGCATAACAACTGAATATAATTTGCATGTATAACATTCTATGAAGTACATATCAGAAACATTTATATCAATCAATTAACCCATTGACTAGGTTCATAACGTTGTTTTTGGATAAAGTAATTTTAATGTCCATAGAAATTTCAAAATCATGGGAATTACAATGCCATGAATTTAAATCCTATTAATTGAGAATTTCATTGTTTGAATTTCATGATGTGTCCATAGAAATTTCAAAATCATAAGAATTACAATTCCATGAATTTAAATCCTATTAATTGAGAATTTCATTGTTTGGATTTTATGATGTAGAGTTTTAAAATGACAAGAATTTGTATTCAGACTAATCTTAGTTGAAGAAATTGACAAATGATGCTTATTTTGTGAGGAATTCAAGTCGGGAATTTAAGCTCCCAAATTTCAAGATTATTTTCCCGTGAAAATTGCTAATTCCATGGGATAAGTATCCAAACGAGAAAAACCGTCTTAAGAAATTGAGAATTCCTTATTTTTTATTAAATTCTTGGAAATCCACCCACATCCAAACACACCGTAAATGTATACACCGCGCGGGTATAATTCTAATTCACTATATATTAATTCAGAGTCAGGTGTTTCATTGTTGATACACTGTTCATAGTGACAGTTTTGCCCATCATTTAAGTGAGGTGGAAGAGACCAAGGAGGGCTATGAACGTAGACTCTATAGAGAAAAGACAACAAACGCAGACAGAGAGAGAAGAGAACTAGGGGATAACCAGTGAGGGAAGAGAAAGGAATCCAGAAGAAGAAAAATAAGGGGAGAAAGAAGAAACAGAAGAAAATTAAACAAGAAGAAGAAGAGGAAGATCGGAAGAAATTCATCACTAAGACAGCCAATCTAGTATAAACTAAATATTAGTTGTCTCTAATACCTCACACCGCCCCCAAATTTTGGGTGACTGATCATTTGTAGGACACGTTAGGATTTTTCAAGTGCACTGCCCGCCAAGTCCCTTTTATTTCTTCTTCCCACAAATAGCAGTCACATAAATTGTAGCTCACCTGAATATAATTCATGTGTGTAAGTGTGTAACTGCATATTCACTACTTTATTGCCACTCCAATATTAATCCAGAACATGCAATGTTTTGTTTTTCTTTATGAGAGCTCATATGTATGCTCCAAATAAACAAACTTAGCGTGAATTACACTGATAATGTATTCCAATGAACAAACTCTTTCATTTCAGTAGCCAATCCTCTATATGTTTTGATTGGTTTGCAAATTGACATGAAATTAACTTCAGAGAATTTGGAGATTCTCTCGAATTCGGCTGGTCACTGACTCATTATAATGATCTAGCCAACCATTGATGTATCCGTATATTAATATACTGAAAGATTTTTCCTTCCAAAAAGAATGAAATTTAAATTCTGTGATTTGGAAAACTGTAGGACATTTCACTCTGCCACATCAATGTTAGTACCAAACCCTCAATCTGCAGATGGTTTGCATCAGTTTCTTCAGAAGGGACTGCAAGCAACGCCAGAAGCTGGATGGCTGAAGCCAATGATGATGGAACCTAGGCACCTAGCATTACCAGACGACACGTATACTTCTATAACAAGTTTCAGCAAACACAGACTAAATAATCTCAGCGGTGGCAATGAACATGAGTATTCCCTTGGATGATGATTATCAATCCAACCAGGAAATGGGAGAATACAGTCCAATTATAACCTCAACAAAATCAGGGTGAAGCCACGATCAGTAGTACAGAGCAACAGAAACCTTTCAGTATTAGCAAAGAAGTTTAAATATCCCGTTAACCTTGCCCAATGCTTGCTCTAAACCAACCACTACCCCAAAGGGAGAGGACCAAAATAAGCTAACCCCAACGAAACAGAAAGGATGCCACTATCAGTAGTTCAAAAGCAATAGAAACAGACTACATGCACCACCACTACATAGAGTCTAAGACTATGGAAATCCTAGATAATACATCTATTAGGCAACAAATTATGCTACAATTACCAGGAGAAGGTCTGCGCAGAAAATTTATAATACGAGTACAAATTATAAGGAACAACAAATCACTCCCATGCATTCTGAACAGAAACAAGAGAACACTGGGAAAAAATATATTAATAATCAAGGGGGAAAACAGCTCCTAATTCTAATGCAGACAGATTTTTCATGTCTCAGTTGAAGTCCTTCAATCTTTTCTTAAGCATGTCCATTGATTTCTTACGAGCACTTTGCTTGGTATTCCTGTTAGAAAGGCTTCCAAATATCCCGTCAGCAGAATCCTTGAATTTCTCACAGATACTAGCCACCTTTTTATAATCCAAAGTATTGTAATTTTTCTCCCTTATCACAGGATTCATGAAATTCTCTGGCTGACTGCTTGACAAAAGGTTTATCAGTTGTCTTGCCTCTATCAAGAAACCTCTAAAACTTCCATCTTTGTAAATTTCGCTCAAGCCAGTACTGTGAAACCTGTCATCTGCAAAAGACTCCAATATCTTCAAGTCATTGTTGATACCCATAACTGCATTTGCATTGAACCTCTTTATGCTATCACTAAGAAAAGCTGATACTATAGAGTTGGAAATGTGATCAAGAGCTCCACTCCCAACCTTGTACAGAGCATCCAAAGGTAAGATTTGTTGGGCAGTGGACAGAAGAGTATCGAGGTATATAACAACTTCATTTATGTACTCATTTTCACCCTGTGTTGGTTCCTCTGAAGTCCAATTAATATTTTGTGTCAGTTGCATGAACTCATCCAACTTGGCATTCACCAAATTCAGCAAAGCATGATAAGCTTCATCCCTTGCAGTCTTTAGAACTACCTTAGCAGTTAAACCAGCTTGAGGCCTCTCAACTGAACGAGTTGGAATCCCACATAGTTGGGCTGCATGTCGAAGGAAAAAGTCACAAGCTCTTTCAAGTACAGATATGTTTGCAGCAATCTGCATGGCCTGAGAGACACCAATGCTGCCACCTTGAATAGTATTAAGTATCAACTCATTTAACACATCTATCAAGAATTTATCCATATATTTCTTCACAACATCGTAGACAGTACTATGTGTCCCATAACTCAAGTAATCAACAGACCCTTTGATGAATGATCTGACAATTCGGCAAGCATCAGGTACTGTGGAGGAGAATGGTGCAATGAATGGAAAAGCCGGTGTAATATCTGTTGTCTGGAGATTGAAGGACAAGACATTATTTTCATAGTCACTTTCCTTTTTCAAAACCATCTGCTCATAGGTATCATTGGCAATAACATTGGCAATTTGCTGACGACACTCTTCTGAAAGAAGCTCGTGATATTTGTCTCGGCTCTTGTTAAGTGTCTCAAGAAGTGGTCCCACTTCATACCCATATTGTCTAAGAGTACAGCCGAGCAGAGTCACATAATCCTTCACCAAGAGAAGATGGGTTGCAGAATTCATCTGGGAGAATTGAACCTCTAACAGAGATTTCAATTTTGCTACAGCTGTATCCCACATTGTTTCAACTTGTTCAGCTAATAGTAGGCCTCCAGCAGTCCTCAGGACCCGATCCTCCACTATGAAGTATCCTGCAATTTGAGCCAAGAAAGTTTGATAGGATTCAACAAAGGGCTGTGTTGAAGAGATTTGCAAGTCTGAATTAAGCTGCAACAATCGATTTCTATAGTAATACTCCCAAAACTGCTCTTGGATTCCTAGGCAACTTTGGATGTGATAAGCCCTATATAGAGGAGTTAGGTCCACCTTTAACACAGACTCTTCTTCAATCTCTTCAACATCTAAAGTATAAGCAAAGTCTCCCAACCCCGGAAGATTCTGTTCCTCTGCTTTCCTTTGCCGATCCAGCATTTCCTCATCTCTCTGGCGCGCAGAAGCAGCATGGCCTATTGCTGTTTGTCCAATATCCTTTGCGGAACTTCTTATCTGAACCAGCCATTCATTGAATTGACTAGTTACTTTTTTCTCAATGTGCAACTTAATCAATGGAATCCTCTTCTCTATGACCATTCTTAGTGTCCTGACAGGAACATTCTTTAAGTAACTTTTCTCAATCATATCTAAGGTTTTCAATGCTGGGTAAAACTGGCCTTCGGACATGTGCTTGTTAAACTTGACGCAGAGCTCCAGCACCTGTACACAATTCTTGGACATTTTGATAGCTGCGGCCAAATTCTTTTTAATTGAATAAGACTCGAGAAGCTCCTCAAGTTTAACCAACAAAGTACTCCCAACCTCTTGCAACTTGAAATTATCACTAGATAGCTCCCCTTTCAGCTCTTCAGCATCCACCAACACCCCACGGAGCTCGTCAACTGCAAGAATGAACTCCTCGTAATGAGTCTTACAGAGGTCCTCAATCTCAGCTTCCTTCTTTCTCACCACATGCTTGAGCTGCTGAAGGAGTGATTCCGGCCTCCCCATCTCAAATGCATGCCTGACAATAGGACCCAGGTCATCTCCATTCCCAATCAACGTAGCGAGAACCAAGTCCTCCCCGGCATCCCCATTTTCCACAGAAATTCTTCTCTTGGATTTCGAATCCATTTCTCTACTAAAACCCTTCAAATTCAAACCATACCAAATGAAACAGTAAATAAAAATTACAATCTGAGCAAACATCACACACGAAAAACATATATCTTACTCATTCCTAATCAAACAATGATTACAAACATGGTATTAAACAATGACATTAATCCATTCTCTTGATAGAAAGCCAGCAACTTTCACACTTAAAATGATTAAACTTTCACTAAAGGAAACAAACACATTAAACATAAAGCATATCAAAATCAAATCTTTAACAAACCCCAAACTTGAACAGTACAATCCACACAATAGAACTCCATAACGTTCCAATCTTTGCCCATTATTCCAATAATAAACAGCAACCCAACACAGAGAGAGAGAGAGAGAGAGAGAGAGAGGATCACAATTAGAAGGGCTTACCAGTTGAATTGGCTGTAGGATTTGGATGAACACAAGGGCATGAATCCACTGATGAATCAGCTGCACACACTCAAACCCCAAAAAGTTGAAATTTTTTAACCCCAATTTGGGTTTCCCACCTCTGAAAATCCCTAACTTGGGTGAATTTGGTTTATTTTGGAGCTAGGGCAGTGGCTTTGGGCGAGAGTGTGCCTTTTACAGATGCTCTCTGATGCCTCCACGTGGCGTAAAGAGATGAAAAACATTCCTATTCTTTTTCTTTTTTGAGGAAAATATCCTGGTTTATTAGGGATATTTACATTGGGTTACTCGCCCACTAGTGACTACCAAACAAGGCAAACGTTATGCACTCGTGTTGGTTTCTCAGACTGTTGTTCTCCTAGTCAAGTATTTGGCATTGATGTTTTAGATCGGAATAGTTTGAAATTCACTAGGTTTAATTAGACCGAGCTTGATTTGACCAAAATTAAAGCATTTTCCAAACATTACTATACAAGGGGAATTTGGTTTGAAACAACCAGGCATATTTGAGAAAAAGAAAATTAGAGACAAAATAAGGATTCTTCAAATTACATTCAATGTGATGACTAGACGTTTTGGAGTTAGTTTACAACAATGTTCGTCTAAGAATGTATACATAGCACCAGGTTCATACAAAGTGCCAAAAATATGCTGTTTCAATATGCATTTGCGCAGTCTGGTGCCTTGAATCCATGGCATTACCACCATAAATAGCACTCAAAGAATCGCTACACAACCATCAATGTCGAAAGTGGTGGCAGAACCAAAAGAAGTTATCGACTTGATACTGAACTTTGAACTGAGCATCCATGTATATGATGAGAATCACCCCTTTTGTTTACAAAGCATCCAACCTTCTCTGAGATCCACCCTTCTCTACACAGATCACTTCCTTTCTGGCATCCTGTCTAGCTTCAGGACGCTGAAGTCAGCTGGTGCCATCAAGTAATACTTCAGGAAGAGCCCAGATTGTTTAATACAACCAGAGTTCAGGCATGCTTTTGAACTTTCCCAGTCAGCAACCTTGCATGGAACTAGAATTTATCATGTCAATAGACATTTGGCAATGTCATCAGAGATTAGCTAGAACATGCACGGAACTTTCTCATTAGCTCTATACTCCCTGCAATAGTTGATCCTGCAGTCCCAACAAATCCAAGAGAAGCACAACTGCATACAGTTTGCTCTATGTATAGAAGCACGTCGGGTATTACTTCAGAAGGACAATCCTTCTTAATCTGATCAGTTCCATCATGAATATTTGCAGAAGACCCAAACTTCAAGCTATGGTCTGCATCAACAATTCGTTTAGCCGTTTGTATTACCACCTCATCACTTTCTTTCAGGAAAAACAGTTTAAACTGACTAGGATCTCTAGACAAATCCCCCAAGTAATTTCCAGTCCAATTAGTTTCAGGAAGATCAGTCATCACAAAGATATGAATGGGTAGAGGGCTCTGCGTCAAAGCATCTAGCTTTTGTTTTAACCCTTGAAAAGTAGTTTTCCAATGATTCTTGAACTGCCCATCTAATAATCTAAGCTGTGCGCAAAGAAAAGGAGCCTTTATGGTTTCCAAAGCAAACTTCTTTCCTGCACTCGTAATTTCAGGGGCAAAGGGAAGAAATTCAATCTTCTCCAATAGAGTACCTATCCTTTGATCTCTTGGAGATTCACGGATATCAATGAGTAACTCGGAACCTTTGTAAGGAGCAGTGAAAAGGCTTCCAAATGCCAGCACAGAAGCTGATTCAGATTCAGAACCGGGTCCAAGAGTCTTATATACATCTCGTCGTTTCCTAACATATGAAATTTTCTTTTTCTTGAGCTTTTCATCGGGTTGAAAAGAATCTAATGCCCCATCCTCATTACCATTCTGGTATGTCCAAACAGTGGTTCTGCAGTCTTCATTAACAGCATGTAAACACTTAACATTACCTTTCACCCCAGTTAGTACTGATCCACATTCCTTCAGTTTATCCAGCAAATGAGGCTGTGCATTGAACTCATTAGGGCAAGCAAAATCTAAGTTCACATCGCACCACAAGGACATAAAATCCCTGAAATCTATAACCCGAACTAATGAAGAAGAAACTAACGACGATAGATCAACAATGTCAGCCATGGATACATACCTGCAACAAGAGATGAAGAAAGTTGAAATGGACCAATCAAATAAACCTTCTAATGTCTACATATGAACATGGCAGGTATAAAGAAAACTTGCCCGAAGCTTTTGGGGGTCTCAACAATTTTACTCAACTGAGCTTGAGAACACTATTTGACCTAGCAAAGCCTCATATTTTGTACTTCAAAGACGAAAACAAAAGCACCAAACTTTGCATTCCCTAATGCTTACCCTACATTCTTACTGCTAAACGAAATCCAGAATCTGTATCATACATCTATCCACATATATCTCATTCATTCAAAGACAAAAATAAGAACGAAAAAAGCACCAAACTTTGCATTCCCTAATGTTTTAGCCAACATTCTTACTATAACGCAACGATTAAACATCAACATAGAAACTCAACCGCATCCAATTTATATCTAAATCGTAGCAAAAACTCCAATACTACTAACCAAACACTTTGTTTGATCCAAACCAAAAAATGGTAACATTGACATAAAAACCAAACCAAACCAATCAAACACACAAACCCACATTCCAAATGAACCAACACATTACCTCCCACTCCTTATGAGCTCAACCACATGCTCCCACACCTGCCCCCTGATCTCATTCGGAGCCGAAACCCGAAACTTGGGGCAACTCCCGAGAGCCACGGCGTGGTGATCCAGCACCGGCGGCACAATTAGCGTCCGGTTGAGAATGCCGGCCATGAGGATTCCGTTCTTGAGCTCCATGAGCTGGTTGCTGAACCCGCTGTGGGGGGCGTACCAGAGGAACCTGTGAGAAGGGCATTTTGGGGAATTGGAGAGGAGGAGGGAGGTGGGGTTGAGGGAGAAGAAGTAAAGGAGGAAGAGGAGGAGGGAGGAGATGAGGGTGACGTAGAGGAGTGGGGATCTTTTGGAGGAAGGGTGCTTTCTGGGGTGCTGTGATCGGAGGAAGGTGGGTTTTAGGGTTTGGAGGTTCATGGTTTTCTGGGTTTTTTGAATTGGGGGAGAAAGACTGAAGCTTTATGAATCTGTGGGGAGGAGAGACTGGATCTGGGTAACTGGGTTGAACGGGTTACGGGTTTCGGGTATGGGTCTGTCATAAAATATCCGAGAGGAAATGTGAAAAATTAGAAAAATCAAGATGCACATAGTCGAATTAACAGACAAGAAGAATGTTTATGATAAGTCGGAATGAACAATCGGTTCTCAATTTGAATGATTTAAACAGGTGGTGCATGGCTGTCGACACTGGTATATTATGTTTGTTTATGAGTGTAGTGCTTTAAAGTTATGTGTTGATACATGGCCGGATCTGAGATTTAAAGATCTAAGACGAGTTTTAAAAATGGTGCCCTTTAATGGTTATAGGAGGAAAACAATCAACGTAAACTTGTTTGATTTGCCAATCATAAGAAAACTAAACACACATATGTAAGCTTGATAATTTCAAAATTCCGTAGTTATTTTCCTGGAAATTGATAAATGCACGGTAAATAAAAATGACACTAGCTACCTCATTCAGATTGTAGGTTTGGTGTTGAGGATTAAGCGAGAGGTGGTTCTTCACTCTTGAACTAGTGATCTGTTAATTAGAGTATATAGAAGATGTCTAAAAACTAGAAATAACATTTTTATCACTCCTTACGAAAGAAAATGTTTAGAATGCAACCCTGCCTAGCATATATATTTGCATCGAGTTTAGTAGTTGTCCAAAATTGAGTGGGACTTGAGTGAGACTCACTCTAAAGTGATAGTCCAAAATAATAGTCAAGATAGTTGATATTTATGCAAAAAAAAATAATTCCCAAATTGGACTCTTCTTTGATGATGTAGATCCGTCCCTAGGTAAGAGTCTTTGTGTGAGAGCCTCATGACCGCCACAAGTACGAATCAACTTGAACCTTACCAGTTGTTGATTGAAGTTAAATCTCAATTCATTCTTAAAGAAGAAACGCTATGACATATGATCATTTGCACAAATTACTCTCTAGACTTGTTAGGTTTTTACCAAATTTTTGAGAAGACAAAAAGAGCTGGTCCTTTTATTAATTACATGAGAATGAAATTATAGATTCACCTCCTTTGCAGCCCTGGAAAAGGGCAAGCAGATTACAGAAGGTTTTTTTTTTTCTTTTTCATTTGGATGACAGGCAAAGTCTGTGATCAGTGTGATCAACTGTTGGCACCGGGTCAACCTCTTTCAAATATAGAACACCGGATTTGGCAATGCTACAGTTGAAATGGGTGCAAAGAGATTCGCGGCATTTCATTATTACTGAACTCCTATGAGGCTGTTTTATTATGAGGCACCTCCGCCCGTAGACTACAAGTCTCCACTTACCAAACCCTTGATGAACAAAAATGTCTTTCTAGAATGAAACAATATATCCGTGGATGAACGAGAAACAAAAAGACAGTAGATAATCAAACATATTCATATTACAGTTACCATTCTACAGGTGCAGAGGTGTTCCTTCCTTAATTTATATTGTCTACATGACTAACGCTAAGGGAAGAACAACCACTTGAGTTGGAGGCAACACAAAATGTCAAAAGATTTAAATAATTGGTAGTTTGATACAACCTAAATACTATAACAACTATAGATTAAAGTTTAAAACCCCCTTATTGAAGTGATCCAACAACTCACACCCAAACCATACTACACATGACTAATCTTGTATTAACAACCATAACCTGTGAAATTCCAAGCCAAGAAGGCTAATCACTAAAGCGCATGAATTGGACTACCACCTGATTTCATATTCGAACTGCCAGAACTTGGATTTGCATGGAAAGCCGATTGCCTAGAGGAACCTTCAACAAGATTTAGTGAAAGCGAGGAGGGACCGGCTTGACCTTTAGGCTCTCCTAAACTCAGATTCGACATGCCTACTAGCTCATCCACATTAATAGGGCTCTTTGAATGTACCGCTGTTGGCTTAAGTATCTCATGTGTATCCACCTTAGGTGGCTCAGTACTGTATCCAGGCCACATTGGAAAAGGAAACGGAAAAGGTGAGAAATAAGCAGGATACATCACTGGATAACATGACTGTGAGTTATCAGGCTTTGGAGGGGAAGGTTCTCCATCTGAGTTCGTAGATGCCATTGATTCGCATTCTTCATCCAAAGCTGGAGGAGCAGGCAATGGGTGGTTGTTTTCAGTTTCATCTTCTAGATGGTTTTCAGGTAATAAATCCAGTTGTTCCATTGGAGTGTCAACTGACTGCAAAAAAATATCAACAAAGCATATCATGATATTGCATCAACAAAAGTATTGACAATCTTATCAGATATTTCAAATAGGAATCATGTCGCAAAATCAGGTGTAATTAAACTACAACCCTAGTTTGAATCAGACAAATGCTGCATTCCAGATCAAGTAGGAAAGGAAGAGCTAGTTACAAAATAAAATAAAATAAAACATCAAGGGCCATGTATTTTAAATGTTGATAAATGTTAAGGACATGAGTTTTAAACCAACTAGAATAACTAGTCAAGAGAAATTGTAGCACATTATAGAGTAAATACTTCATGATGTGTGCCTATATGTGAGTACATGTGCACATAAAATATACATGACCAAAGATACTTACATCATCTGCTACGATATCAAACAGGCTAGATCGTCTTTTTCTCCTTGATACATTAGATTGCCTAATGAAATATTTCTGAGCATGGCTAGCCACTTGTGTAGGCGTTCTCGAAATAACATAATTGCGAGCGATTCCACGCCAATCGCCTTTACCAAGTTTCTGTAGTCCAAGCAAAAACATCCTATGCTCCTCCTCTGTCCATGGGGTGCCTAACAACAAGAAAAATGATACAGAAAATTATAATCTGCTGAGACAAGAGGTAAGCGCTTAGTGCATTTTCAATGTTCTCTTACAAGTACAATTCCAAAATTGCAACCTATGTTGCACGGAAACGAAAACGAGTTTTGGTTTCCGATACGATCCGATACGCGGAAATGTCAAAATCAAAATATAGTCCGATACGAAACGTGAAGGAAACGTCAAAATTAAAATAAATATAATATTTATTATAATAAATATAATTGAAAAAAAGAACATCAACAAAATAGTTTCTTAAAAAAAAAAAATATCAATCCAAATCCAAACAAGCATGTATAATCAAATCACAATACAAATAACAAAGTACTTCATCACATAATAGTCAATCTAAATCCAAACCCAAACCCAAACCCAAACAAAGGTTTGGTCAAATTTGCCCCCGCGTTTCGGAGACAATTATACAAAACGTTTCCATTAAAGGCAAAACGCATTTCGGTGACATTTCAGAATACTGCTTTTGTGGAAACGTGTTTCAGCCGCGTTTCGGAAACGAAACGCGAAATGCGAGTGAAATGGCGTTTCGGTGCAACATAGATTGCAACACACTTTATGATTAAACCAGAAACTTTTTTTAATTAGTGTCCAGAAAGGCTTATGCCTCTATTGTGGATAGTCAATATTTTTCATGCACCTTCACCTTGTAAATACTGGAACAAAATATGTGGACCTAACCAAAATCTTTTACCAACAAAAAATGGAAATGTGAAAATAAACCCACAAAAACATCTTGATCATTCTTTGGCCCTACACACTCTTTCTTTTATAAGATTCTTTTGCCTAAACTGTCAAAACCATAATGTGCTACCCTATGTGTTGATCTATGCTCACTTCCAATCAATTAATCAATCTAAACCAAACAATGTTCTTCTGACCATAACATAAAGAACAATTGGACCTCAACAAAGCATGAATCAATATGGCATACTTCAAGATTAAGACACTAAAAGTGTAACTCTATGTTATGTTAACTATCGCCTTCAAAAAAATAAAAAAGCATTTTAGAGGCAAACATATTACCAGCACCCACAGAATGAATTAAATACTAGTCCGAACCCAGATGATCCAAAATTCCTGGAACACTATAGTACCACATCTAAAATTTGACCCAGATACATTCACATTGAGATTCAAAATTCCAGTATGAGCAGTGCCAGTAGGAGTGTAGGACTAAAGAATTGAAGCAAAAAGCATATGAGTTTCACTAGTAATCGAACAATGTAACTCTAGCCTATATCTTGATAAGACAAAATCCTATTGCCTAATTATCAACTACCATAATTTTTTTATTATGCTTCATTAATGATCCATTTCTCCAGTAATTATCAACTACCATACTACCACCCAATATAGACAAACCAAACTTGAGATCACTATGCAAACACCCAAAAAGAATAATACTCATATCCACAAATTGCCAGACACCCAAATCAGGAGCCTAATAGAACAGTAAATCCAACAACTATAATCCCCACTAAACCCAGTACTGTGATCTTTATTAACCAACTAACCCAAAACAAATTCCAACATAAACTCACAAACCCAAACACCCCCAAAATCCAATCTTTAACCAAAACCAATAAAAAGCCACAAACTTTAAAGATCATCAAATCAAAAGCTCGAACCTTTTTTACGTTCCCGGCAGCTAGAAGACGATCCGGGCACGAAGTCCTCGGAAGCATAACCGTCAGCTGCAGCAGAGTGATCAGCAGCCTCGCCTGGAGAGTCCGGGTTGTTATGGAGCAGACCCGAACCCGACCCGGCATAGTGGGTCAGATTTCCCATGCTAGCACTCTTCCTGATGCCGCCGTCGGTGAGTCGCACGCCGAAGAGCTTGACGCCGCGGTTGGGGCACGTGCGGGAGTTGTGGCCATTGTGGCTGCAATGCGAGCACCGCCGCGTCATGGTGGAGTCGGATCGGATCAGGGAAGCGGGTTTGGATCGGAGGATCCGGATTACATGAACGAGTTTTGGGGGTTGTGTGGAAGTCTTGAAGAGGTTGTTGGTGGTGTTCGTAGGAGGCGTTGGGTTTGGCGGCAGAGACAGAAGACAAGGAACAAGTTGAGATGAAGAGGATTTAGGATTATGTGTAAGAAGAGAGGAGAACACTATCCATATAAATCGGGGTTGGCGTGGATAAAGAGAAAGAAAGAGAGAGAGAGACTACGATTTGGTGTTTCGCGAGCTAGTTTTGGCAAGATGAGTGCTTATCCATTTGGTCAAACACTTCACACTTGGTTTTGTGGTTTTTGGACAAAGATTAACCTATATGGATCGGTTAAGCCAAGAGGGGGGTTAATTTTTATTTTCATTTGTCTGTGATAAGAGGGTTGATGATGGAATGCATTATTGAATACTACACATTTTTGTGTATAATTCAGTATACGTGTCGCACATTTGCTCATCTGTATAAAATAGGAATGCAAGTGAACCATCAAGTGTGGTCGAGTTGGCAAACTTAGTTTTAGTCTGGACAAGTTTCTATTTTTGACAACCTCGAATCTCAAGATTGATTTTAGTTAAAAGCATATGCGGTTAGAGAAGTTCATGTCCAAAGTGGATTAATCTCCTTAATTGTTAACTTTACGGGTGCATTCTGATTCATTTTGTGTCGATACAAAGATAAATTTGTCATGAGAGCTCGTTTTCAGTAATTGTTTTGCATTCAAAGTAAATATGTCACCATGGTACAGTGAGGTAGTTAATTTTATATCTAAGTTACGTGATTTGTTAAGGCATGAGGTGGCCGCTTAACCCCTATTAAAATATATATATATGGGATTTTTCTCAGCTGCGGACGTCCGCACTAATGGTTTGGTGCGGATTTTCATTTTTTCATCACTTTTCAATCGAATTTCCTCATCTCCACCGTCTAGTATCTAGATAATATTGTATAGATCATATTTGCAAAATTTCAACCAATTTGATAATCGTTAAGGCCCTCAAACTTGAAAAACAAATGAACGGACTGAATTCTGTCCGATTCATGTTTATACTAGAAAAACACAATTTTGAGGGCCTTAACGATTACCAAATTGGCTGAAATTTTACAGAGATGATCTACACAATATTATCTAGATACTATACGGTGGGAATAAGGAAAATACGGTGGGGATAAGGAAATTTGATCGAAAAGTGGTGTAAAAATGAAAATCCGCACCAAAACCATTAGTGCGGACGTCCGCAGCTGAGACGGACTGTATATATACATACATATATATATATATATATTAACAGTGACAGATAAAATGTAATTTCTTTTCAAATGACTGTAAAAACGACTTAAACATATTTTACCGTACCTGTGGAATTTAGTGGTCGGTGCAGATTCCGGCATATGATCACTTGAGGGAATCAAATTATCTATCGTAGAAAGAGGATTAAAAAATCGTTACCCACCTTATCCAAAAGCCTCGGATAATTTATCTCTTATCCTCATGGGCCCCCACTCAGTCTAAAAACTTGACCGATCTTAGATCCATCCATCTGCCGCCATCGGCCATCCCCTTCGCGTTGCACCAAAAACGACGCCGTATCTTAACACTACTATTTCTCCATCACCCTTCCTGTGTTTGTGCCACAATGGCAGTGTTTATGTATCTAATTGCATAACAAAACGTGGGTTAGGTGACTTAGGTCTCGTTGTTTTGCTTGTTCTTCAAACAAAGCAAATGATCAGACTTGTTTTACAAGCATAACCCTTTACCAAAGTGTACTGTTTTAAGGGTGTCGAGATAAGATGGGCGATGAGAGCAAGACCAAGCTCATCAAATCAAAGGGTGTATCATTGTTCTGCTTAAAATGTTAACAAGGATGAATATCTATAAATCATTTCTCTGTCCAATCTCTCCACCTCGATCATGTTATCAGAACTACTGATGAGATATGAGAATAAGTGGATAACATCAAATGAGACATGATTTGTGAGCTTAAATTCAACAATTTTGGAAAACAAATGAGAAATGACTTCTAGATTCAATATAGGTAACAACATCACAGATGAGGACTACGTATTTGCCTACTATATAATCAAGTGACGTTGTCACTCGTGTGCAATCCAACTTTTATTTGAAATTCCGTAGAATAATAAGTAGTTTCATGAAAATACATTGCCAAAGGAATGAAAGGCACATATTAAGTAAACTAATTAACAAACATCAGTACTAACGAGGATGATAGTATTGCTGAATGGTATATGTTGTCTGAAATAGGGTGAGAACCAAAAGGATAAAGGCTGCAACCAAAGAAGTGATTTTCCATGGATTAGATAAGTGATCGCGCTTCAATCGGGCTAGCCACTTGTTCCATCTAGCCTCATAATATTTATTCACTTCAGCGCAGAGTCCGCCATAGCAAAATTCAATAATAAATGTATCAGTATGAAGCTTACTGAAGAACTAGGAACCCTCTTCAGCACTGAACCAGTTATAGAATATTTGTTTGTCACAGAGAAAAACGACATCCTTGCTGGAAGAAATAAGCTTATCCATTAAAAATGCATAAGAAGCCACTTGATGCATGCGACCATGATAGCATTGCTCGAAGGCTATGAGGTTCCTGAACAAAGGTTCAGTCATCTCTGCAATTGCAAGCTGTGGAATTGTGAGAACTCCATCTTTAAAATCAATATTCATTAACCCATCAACTGAGCTTCTTCTGAATTCAATGCCTGCCTCCAAGAGAGCAGTTGCATGGGGCATTGCATATTTGGATTCTGTTGATTCAAATTTGCGGAATGGAACAACAATAGCACTTCTTATCAGATCAAGTATGTGTAGAATTTCCTCATCATGAGTGTGATTGGTATAACCCTCGCAATAATCGGACATTGATGATAATCTGCTGAAGAAATTAAGCACAAGCGTAGTGAGGGGGACTTGATTGTTGCAGATAAGGCTATGTAGAGACTCGAGAACAAACCAAGGCAGCTGATTTTCTAGTAGCAGGAGATCATGGCAAAGATACTGGTACATGCAACTCATATTGAATAGGGGATCATCAACCGTATCTGAATCTGGGAATAGGGGATCATCAACCGTATCTGAATCTGGGTAAACATAGTAACTTCTCCAAAATAGTGCTAATAGGAAGCAGCCATCAATTATCATCATTTCTACAAATTCTTTATGGTTAAGATGATCAATTGAGTCTGCATAATAATCACGGGCGCGTTCCTCAAACCCGGTAATTTTATCAATACCTTGGATCAAAGATTTTAAACATACACACTTTCGTAAGAGTAGAGTATCTAAATACCACAGTTTCACTTTTTTCATGGGTTCAAAAAGTTCACCACTTCCGTGAAAGGGTCCGATAGAGACGATATCAGGTTGATATGCCTCTGGTTTGTGCCTCCGGAGTAACTCAGGAACTCTGAAGATGCAGCACTTAGCAGACAAGGGTGAATCGCTGCAAAGTTTTGCTTTCAGGCTCTTTTCCAATGCTTCAACATCAATATTTCTACTGCCATGATCTTCCATCTGAAAAACAATCAAGTTTAATAGGCAAGTATAGTTTTACAACTTTGAAGTAGAGCTTGAACAATTTATGACTTACTAATCCTTTTTTTAGGATCCAACTTCTGAAGTACTTGTAAAAAGCTAAGAGTAGGCAGGACTGATCTGGCTAGGATGATTGGCCAATAACCATTTGAAAGAAAAACTGGAATATGTAAAACTAACAAGGCACTTTGACAAAACATTGACGAAGACTTAAAGTCTTGAAGACATTGATCTTGATCAAATTAAACTTAATTCCTTTAGGCTATTGCTTGACCAAGGACCTTGTTCGCAACTCTTCGAAACAAGTTGCATCTTGATTGTAGCCGGAACAGTTGGCGACGAAGACTTCGCCAAGGACCAAAAACATAATCTCAGCATTGTGCTACATGCTTTATTGCTTTTGAGTATGGAAACAATAAAGCATATTCGTGGAATTTGGCTTAGCCGTGGAATCTGGACTAGTCTTATGAGCAAAAGTGGTGAGAGTTGGTGTTCGGAAGAAATCGATAACTTTCTTAGTGAAGAGGAGAAAGATAGTAATTTTGATTATATTCATTCACTTATGTGGTGTTTAGAGAAGACTAGACAGTATGCCCGCGTTTTGCTGCGGGTGCAATATCCTGTATTATTCAACTTAAAATGGACTTAAAGCCTTCAACCAATGACCATATTCATTTAGTCAATCAAACGTTTAAGTTAATCGCTGATTAACTTGATCGATATGACAGTATTTCATTTATAGCATGAAAACTTTTTTCCAACTTAAGAAATTGACATTGCATTGATTTCTAAATAGAAACCAAAGACTGTAGATATATATAAGTTTTGGTCTTGCTCATAAAATCTAGTAATCATCAAAACATGAATCTATCAAATCCAAGCCACTATTTTTCCATGGATCAGACAACTTTCATACATGCCCATATATATTATTGAACAACAGAACCTAGCTTCCACATTCATCAAACTGTCTTGAAATCCAAGAAATGACAATAACTCATAACACTTAAGCAGAAAAAATGAGTCAATGAGCAGAACAGATAAGCTGTATTGTAAAAGGATGATTACAATGATCTAGTATACATTCAAAAAGTTTATTTGCGATTTCAGCTCGAATATACAGAAGAGGTCTCATAACCTGAATACAAAGAAGCTGTATAAGAGCTCAATGTTTCGCAAATTAGCTTCTGCATGCAACGACTGCACAGATATGCAAAAAGAAAAAAAGAAAAATAGTTACATAATTCACCATAAAATACAACTATACGTACTTCCCAAATTTGCTAATTATGTTTCTGAAATGACAGTTTCATTTAATTAAAAACCAAGCATATAATTAAAGACGAATGCATACTTGTATCAAAAGGGGGAACAAAGATAATGCATAATGCTAAAATGAGGGACAACAACAGAAGATTAACACTAACAGCTTGTTGCATAAGACATGCATAAGAGAAACATGATTTAGTAAAACAAAAATATAAAGCTTGAAAAGAAAAAGAAAAAAACTGTTAAGAGTTCTCTATCATCAGCGTTGAACAAAAGAGTTTTTAAGTATCAAAAACAAAACCAATCTATTAATTCTTGAGAACTGAAGAGGACAAACTGAACAACAATTAATCACAGATGAATCACAAAACTATAGTTTTGTTACAATAATATAACCCCAAAAAAATGTAAAGACATTAGTTTTCTATCAAAATTAGGTTGACCATGTTTTAAAAGTATATACATGAAACAACCTAATTGAGCAATCAACATTACTCAAGCTAAGAAGTTCAAATTGGCCATACACATAAAAATGACAAAGGTTTCCCAGTTAGAACTGACCTGCAATTATACACAGAAAATAGTTGTTCAGTAAATAGCATGAATAAAAACTCAACTTTCATTCACACAACACACACACACAAAATTATAGGAATTCATTAACTATTTGAAGGAGATGGAATTAGTAACTATGTTTGAGTGTAGAAATATCAATATCATACCTAGCACGCACTTTTGAATCTACCAGATTTGGACCTTTGACTATTCATTTTCTTTGTTAACATCCCTATACCCACTTGGTCTTCTAATACCAACACTCAATAAGAGAGATTTGTCAGAGCTCAAAATTAAAATTCTCAAAATGACCGGGAGACTTTAAGAAAGTTAACAACCAGCAAGATATAGACACCCCCTAAGAGTTTAATTTTAAAGCAAAACAATCAAAGCCTCCAAGATCCCTTTCTTTAAATCCTTAAATCAAAAGCTGCAAATCACAGTTCGTTGGACAAAAATAAAATGAGCAGAAAAAGTAAAAGTCAGTATCTTCTTTCAGCTGTTCCAGCTTCTAGTCGATCTTTGATAAATCTAATCAAAGAGTTCGGACAAATCATTAGTCTGTGGTCAATGTCAATCATCAAAGAATCAATTACATATCCATCCATGCAAAGTTAACACATTAGACATAAACAATTGATCAAAACATGTCTATTCCTTTTTATATATGGGTTTGTTACCTTTAAAGAGCTTGTTGCACATAATGTAATGTTCTGAGAGTTGACTGTGGCTTTTTTGTCATTTATTTAAAGCATGTGGAGCAAGTTACAAAAAGCCTATCTTTCCTCTGGTAACAATCTGTTTATAGCTCTGCAGGATATTGGTCTCCCCTGAAAAACAGAGCAAAGTATAGTTAGGGACAACTAAAGAATATGGACATGTATACTCTGCACATCCTTAAATGTGTCGAGGTTGAAAATGGTGGAAGAATTGAGAATGAGAAACAGCTTTAGTGAATGGAGGGTCGGGGGTGAAAAACTGAAAACAAAGAAAGCAAGCCTTTCAGAGCTCAAGCAATTATCTCAACTAATTGGTTTAGAAATCTATATATCCATTCCAGATGCAAACATTCTTCTAGTACTCGTCTCCACAAACTAACAAAGTGCTAAGAAAATACCCAATACTTATTGGTGATATGTGTATACGTACTAGCTAGTCATTGGCCCGATCTTTTAATCTTGTAGAATAAAAGCTTGCTAGTTGCGCAATCAAGTGTCTAATCCAGAAGGCAATCCTGGGTGGTCGTTGTGTGTGTGAGGAAACTTTCATTTGTGTACACATTGGTGCATGTCAGAGTCAGTGTTATGTTTGTCTGAAATATTGTTTTAACTGCCTTGTAATGCTAGTGTGCATACACTGATACAGGTTTCACATATTAATAGTACATGAATGATACCATTAATTTTCTACATCCATATGCTACATTCTTCTTCTCAGGGCTCCGGACTTCTTCACCCATTTCTAATTCGTCTAGTATTTAAAAGTAGAAGAAAGAACTCTTCGAAGTCGTGCCACATCTTAATGTTGGTCATTCTTATGAGCCATAAGTAAGCCTCAGCCGCTCTTTCAGGTAGTCCCCGCTGCGGATGGGAGGAAATCTGCAAGCAGAAACTTGTTAGATAATCTCCAATGCAACGGGTTTAGAGAAACCGAATAGGACAAGCAAAAAGAAAAAGGAAAAGAAACTGAGTAAAAAGGTAGTTCTTATTTATTGACATTTACAGCCCAAATACTTTGAAGAAAGCTTTCTATCATGTTCTAATATCGATATCAAAACAAGCTAACATCTGAACAATACTTATATTTCATGTTTATTGATTGCTCTCTAATTCTTTTTTGTGTGTTGAAGGAACACGAACAAAAATAAAAAAACATGACAAAAGAAAGTAGCTGAAAACCTTGAACTTAGATTGCAGCAACAAAGCCATGAAAACAATTCTCACATATGCATAACTAGTTTGTAACAGAAATTTAGTATCAGTTAGATTAGATGTAGAGTTTATGTTTATTAGTTTAGTTCAAAAAAGAAGTGGAACTCTATTGAATGGTAACATGGCCCATAACAATTGGTATCAACAGAACATGTATGAGGCTAGCTTCAATGCATGGGAGGATCAACATATGGGTTTGGTTAAAAGGCATTAGTATTATGTATGGACATCATACCAATTCATCAAGTATTGGTAAGTGGTAGGTGAGTGAAAGTTACTGTCCAGCTATTGGGCCTGTCTTAATGGAATGGCTGATGAGGACTCCAGAGACGGAAGCATGCTGGACTTTCATATTTTGGTATAAGTGAGACCACACGCAGAACACACACACACACACACAGAGCTATTGGGCCTGTCTTAATGGAATGGCTGATGAGGACTCCAGAGACGGAAGCATGCTGGACTTTCATATTCCCAATTTTGGTATAAGTGAGACCACACACACACACACACCCATTATGTATTCTATGCGGGAGTAGTAAGGTACCCATCCCCATTCCCCACTGAACCATTTTTGCAAGGAGAAGTTCACAATAGAGTGATACCCATAGACCCTGACAACTAGGAAAACACAAAGTTAATCATAGAAAGGCTAAATGAAAGCAATGCAGTGCAACACCATGGGCGGTTACCTTGGCGGCAATGATTCATTGCAACAACTTGTGAGGCATTCTACCACAGAGTCTTCATTGGGGTCTAAAAAGAAAGCCATCTGAAACAAAGAAATTTTTAGTTCACAATCATTAGTGACACAATAGGAGAAATCAGACCCCCAAAATAAAATTGAATTTGGAAGATTTCTTCACCAAACCATTGGATACTAATCATTTAAGTGGGGAGAAAAAATGCCAAAAATTTCTCTAATATGAAGATGTAAATGAAAGAAATCGATCGAGAGATAATTACAGAGTAGCGTTCTTGTCCTGCTGGTATAACTCTGTGCACCGTTGACCTAAAAATAAATAGGAGAAGAGCACATCTCTGCTGGCTTAGATTTTTGAATTTGAAAGTGTAAAAGCTTTAAAAGAAGAAAGACGAAAAAGCCCTTCAAGTTATTAGGATAAGGAATTACTGGAACAAACAATTAGTCCACCTCTCCATCATATCCCCAATGTTAACAATGAATGCTCTGCATATTCAAATTTGAACATCAAAGGTCAAAGTAAAATTGGACATTTACAAATGCTCTTCCATAAATATGAAGAATAAAGGTATTAATATTTAATATTCAGAAGAAAATCCTTCTTCAATAACAGTCTAACAATATCAAATCTATATGAGAGTTTAGCATCACAATCTAAAGGATCCACATCTAACAAAAGCAATGGAACTCTGTGTCCATTTTATTATATATGTTAATATTGCAGGCCAGTACAGATTCATGGACTGATGGACATCTTTGAAGAACAATTACAAGGGTTCATCATTACTGTACCAAACTACTAATAACTACCAATCACAATTAAGTTGTGTCCTGGTACATACCTATCTATGTGAGGAACATCTTCCCAAACCCGTGGTTGCTTAAATTTATCCCTACAAACCTGTAGGTGTTAAAATACATCCCAGATAAGAGTATCAGACTGCAGTAGGGAAACAAGACTAAATGTTTGGTGGAAACAGCAACTAACTAGCAGAAACATACCTGAAGTCCTGGGACACCATTGGATATGAGGAGTGTGACCATCCCATAATCTGAATGAGCAGAAGCACCAAGTACTTCTTCATCAGATGATCCCCGTTCACCTGAAATTATATAAGTAAGCCGAAGCATTGACAGATAGAAATGAAAGATGAAACAAACTGGAAATCAAGTACAGTAGAGATTTTTGCAAATTTAAAATAATTATAAACAAGACTAGTAATTAAAACATAAAAAAGGCAGCTAAAAAGCTGAACTATCTAGTTCACCTGGATAGTGCAAAAGGCGAAGAAATGCCGTGTGTTTATTCAGACCCCCCACTTTCTCAAAAAAGTCCTCATCCAGGTTCAAAGCCAGGGAAATCAGAGATACTAATCTTTTCCCAGCAGAACTGAAAACAACTATATATTGTCAATGGTGAACAACTTTTACCACCTACATATAGAAAGCTAGGAAGTAAATGGTCATCAAGGTGATAATATGAAACTTACAGAACTTTTTTATAGTAAGTTTCCATTGTAGGTCTCCAGGATGGAAGGATATCTGTACATAACATGAAAGTGAAACCGTACCTAAGAGCAGTTCCCCTCTGTATAACAAATATTTTACTCTCCTTGTATCGTAATTAACGTTTCAAAAAGTTGCTCCATACCTTCTGAAGGCCATTGATTCAACTTATCTTGAGTTGCGTCTTCTAAAGGGCCAATGTAAAAACTCTCTTTTGAATCACCTGTTTCCAAATTAACACAAGAAAATCAAAAGCAACATCCTTTTCTTGTTTCCCATTTAGCTCAACTCAAAACAAAACCAGAACAATCCCACATACATACTACATCAAGCTTTCCAATAATACTTCAAATTGCAACTAGCACATTATACTAAAGTCACCAATAATCAACACCATCATAATCAACACAAAACCCTCACCACATTCCACTCTATAGTTCCCACTTCCAATTGGGTTCCTACATTCCACTCCTAATCTCTCATCTCTCACTCACCCACAATCAAAATTACTAAAAAGATCAAAACTTTAAGCAAAAGAAACACAAAGCAAAACCTTTGGAGCTGGAAGTGGGGTCAAGATTCTCAGCAAAGAGCGCTGTGTAGCCTCTGTGATGTTTGCGCGTCAATTTGGACTTATCTTTCAAAGGAAGTGAAAAAAACTTGCTGCTCTGATCAAACACTTGGCCCAGTAACTCTTCCTCAACACCATGATTCACCAAGTAAAAGAAACCACAATCTATGCAAGCCTGTGTTTTTTATTCATCAAACAATTCTGGGTAAAGTTCAAAGCTTCAATAAAAAAAATAACAAAAGTTCATAGCTTTGGTTCAGTAATGGAAGAACTAGAAGAACCTGACGGATTGAACTGGCGGAGGAGTTCCGATCCGGTGAGGACAAGTCTATGATAGGCAGCTTCAGACCTTCTGCCATCTCCTTCCTCAAAGCTTAGTCAACCTTTGACTCCATTCATTTAAAGAGAAAAGGTATTTCGTTGAAGTTACTAGCCTACCCCTCATACCCGATTTGGCACGACCAGAGTAGCCAAACCAGAAGACTAAATGTTTGGAATGTCTATAATATCCTTGTCTTTTTATGGAAATTACATTGGTTATATATGTGTGGTTTTGAGCGTGCTGGTCTTCTTCTCCACTGAGACAGACGCCACCACTTTTTGGTTCAGTTGAGGGTTTGGCTCTAAACCCCTAAAGCCGCAAAGACCCAGGTGTGTTTTTCACCAGTTTTCATCTTTTAAGTCTTACCCATTACTTTTTAGTCTCTTGGGTTTAATCTATTAATCTAAGTTTATGTTCATTACAGTCTTCACAGACGTCATATAGTCTCTTGTTTCTTCAACCTCTCACAGCCACAGTGCAAGGTAAGCTCTCTTTATTGTAAAATTTTAACCCTAAATGTTAAACTTTTGTTCTTTTTTGTAATATTATGGAATTATTTTTTCTAGAGTTAGATTTTAGTGTTTGATTGATGAGTTTTGTAGTTTCTAGTACTTTTGGATTGATATAGATGAATGATTAATAGATGATGAGTTTCTACTGTAGGTTTGTTTGTTTCATTTGAAAACAGATTGTAAATTAATTTGTTTGGTTTTTTGGGGTTCTTGAAGGTTGAGGAGATGGCTGGTGTGCGGGAGATAACTGCTGGTGAACTCATAAAAGTATGTGTTCTTCATTACCCGTGTTCGGATACTAAGAAGTTAAAGTTTATGTTGAAAGTAGTAGATGATTGAAAATCTGAAAATGACTTTGATTTTGTTACAGGGTGGCCATAGACAGGGCCTGTTTTCTCACAGAGGTCCTTTGAAAGGAAGAAGCCCAGTGCTTTGGGGGACACTGCACAATTCAGTGCGGGGTTCTGTTACTAGGAGAAATGCTTCATTGAGATGTCATGCTAAGGAGAAGCCCACAGCTGTTGTTTCGGCTGTGAGCAGTTCAGTAGAGGCACTACCGAGTGTGGTTGAGAAGCCTTCGTCCTCAGTTATCCATTTTTATCGTGTTCCTCTGATTCAGGAGAGTGCAACGTCTGAGCTTCTCAAAACCGTGCAGTCAAAGATTTCGAGCCAGATAGTTGGTTTGAAAACTGAGCAGTGTTTCAACATTGGGCTCAGTTCGCAGCTTTCTAGTGAAAAGGTTGCGGTGCTTAAGTGGCTTCTTCAGGAGACTTATGAGCCGGAGAATTTGGGAGTTGACAGCTTTCTTGTAAAGAAAAGGCAGGAAGGACTGAACACAGTTATTGTTGAGGTTGGTCCTCGGTTGTCATTTACAACAGCGTGGTCATCCAATGCTGTCTCAATATGTAGAGCTTGCGGCTTGACAGAAGTCACTCGTTTGGAACGGTCAAGGAGGTACTTGTTGTTTAGTAAGGGTAACTTGCAGGATCAACAGATTAATGAGTTTGCCGCAATGATTCATGATCGGATGACAGAGTGTGTTTACACCCAGCAGCTCACTTCTTTTGAAACGAGTGTGGTCCCCGACAAAGTACGCCATATTCCTGTCATGGAGAGAGGTCGGAAAGCGTTAGAGGAGATTAATCAGGAGATGGGTTTGGCATTTGATGAGCAAGATCTCCAATACTACACCAGGCTATTCAAGGAAGATATCAAGCGGAATCCAACAACAGTTGAACTCTTCGATATTGCACAGTCCAACAGTGAGCATAGCAGGCACTGGTTTTTCACTGGTAAAATTTTTATAGATGGACAGCCTATGGACAAAACACTCATGCAAATTGTGAAGAGCACTTTGCAAGCAAACCCGAACAACTCTGTCATTGGTTTCAAGGACAACTCGAGTGCAATCAGGGGATTTCTTGTGAAGCAATTGCGACCAGTTCAGCCAGGTTCAACATCTCCATTGCAGATGTCTACACGGGACCTTGATATATTATTTACTGCAGAGACCCATAATTTTCCTTGTGCTGTAGCACCTTACCCTGGGGCAGAGACAGGTGCAGGAGGTAGAATCAGGGACACACATGCAACTGGAAGGGGGTCTTTTGTGGTAGCATCTACTGCTGGTTATTGTGTCGGGAATCTCAATATGGAAGGATCTTATGCTCCTTGGGAAGATTCGTCTTTCTTGTATCCATCAAATTTGGCCTCGCCTTTGCAGATCCTCATAGATGGTAGTAATGGTGCATCAGACTACGGCAACAAATTTGGTGAGCCCTTGATTCAGGGATACACTAGAACCTTTGGAATGAGACTCCCAAGCGGTGAGAGACGGGAATGGTTGAAGCCAATCATGTTCAGTGCAGGGATTGGACAGATAGATCACACTCATATAACAAAAGGAGAGCCTGATATTGGCATGCTGGTTGTGAAGATTGGAGGCCCTGCTTATCGTATTGGTATGGGTGGTGGGGCTGCATCAAGCATGGTTAGTGGTCAAAATGACGCAGAGCTTGATTTCAATGCTGTACAGCGTGGGGATGCAGAGATGGCACAAAAATTGTATCGTGTTGTTCGTGCCTGCATTGAGATGGGGGAGGGTAACCCGATCATTAGTATTCATGACCAAGGAGCTGGCGGAAACTGCAATGTGGTTAAGGAAATTATTTACCCAAAGGGTGGGGAGATTGATATCCGGGCAATTGTAGTTGGTGATTATACAATGTCTGTCTTGGAGATATGGGGTGCAGAATATCAGGAACAAGATGCCATCTTGGTTAAGCCTGAAAGTCGTGAGCTTTTGCAATCAATTTGTGAAAGAGAAAGGTGTTCCATGGCAGTTATTGGAACAATAAATGGTGAGGGGCGAATTGTTTTGATTGATAGCTTAGCTATTGAAAAATCTAAATCAAGTGGCCTCCCTCCTCCTGATCCTGCTGTCAATTTGGAGCTTGAGAAAGTACTTGGTGATATGCCACAAAAAAGCTTTGAGTTCCAGCGGATGGCTGATGCACGAGAGCCACTTGATATTGCCCCTGGTATCACTGTAATGGATGCTCTGAAGAGAGTTTTAAGACTTCCATCCATCTGTTCAAAGCGCTTCTTGACATCGAAAGTAGACAGGTGTGTTACAGGTCTGGTAGGTCAGCAGCAAACTGTCGGGCCTCTGCAAATTCCTCTCTCTGATGTTGGAGTAATTGCTCAGACTTTTACCGGGTTGACTGGAGGTGCATGTGCCATTGGGGAGCAGCCAATCAAAGGTTTGTTGGATCCAAAAGCAATGGCAAGATTGGCAGTTGGAGAAGCACTCACAAATCTTGTTTGGGCAAAGGTCACTTCTCTATCTGATGTTAAAGCAAGTGGGAATTGGATGTATGCAGCCAAGCTTGATGGTGAAGGTGCAGCAATGTATGATGCTGCTAATGCTCTTTCAGACACAATGATCACACTTGGTATTGCTATTGATGGTGGAAAGGATAGTCTTTCCATGGCAGCCCATGCTGCAGGAGAGGTTGTTAAGGCTCCTGGAAATCTTGTAATCAGTGTTTATTGTACTTGTCCTGACATAACAAAAACAGTAACCCCAGATTTGAAGCTTGCAGATGATGGTGTTCTGCTTCACATTGATTTGGCCGCAGGAAAGCGGCGATTAGGTGGCTCTGCTCTTGCTCAGGTTTTTGACCAAATTGGGAACGATTGTCCTGACCTTGAGGATGTTCCGTATCTGAAGCAAGTGTTTGAGGGAGTTCAGGGCCTTCTTGATGATGAACTGATCTCTGCTGGCCATGATATCAGTGATGGTGGGCTTCTGGTCTGTGCCCTTGAGATGGCATTTGCTGGGAATTGTGGTATTAATTTGGAATTGACTTCACACGGGAAGAGCCTCTTCCAAACAATCTTTTCTGAAGAGCTTGGTCTGATTATTGAGGTAAGCAAGAATAACTTAGATATGGTAATGGGAAAGCTAAGCAGTGGAGGTATTTCTGCAGAGATTATTGGACAGGTAACTGCCACACCTTCAATAGAATTAAAGGTGGATGGGGTAACTCACTTGAACGAAAGTACTTCTTTTGTAAGGGACATGTGGGAGGAAACTAGTTTTCAGCTGGAGAAGTTTCAGAGATTGGCTTCTTGTGTTGATTTAGAGAAAGATGGGTTGAAAGATAGGCATGAGCCTTCGTGGCAGTTGTCTTTTACTCCGTCCTTCACAGATGAAAAGTATATGACCGCAACCTCCAAACCGAAAGTGGCAGTTATTCGAGAAGAAGGAAGCAATGGGGATAGAGAAATGGCAGCGGCATTTTATGCGGCTGGCTTTGAACCATGGGATATTACAATGTCAGACCTTCTTAAAGGAAATGTATCACTGCAAGAGTTCCATGGAATTGTGTTTGTTGGAGGTTTTAGCTATGCTGATGTCCTTGATTCTGCAAAAGGCTGGTCTGCTTCAATTAGGTTTAATCAGCCCCTTCTAAATCAATTTCAGGAGTTTTACAAGAGGCACGACACTTTCAGTCTTGGGGTTTGCAATGGGTGTCAGCTTATGGCTCTTTTGGGGTGGGTCCCAGGTCCTCAAGTTGGGGGCGTGCATGGTGGTGGTGGGGATCCATCACAGCCGAGGTTCATTCACAATGAGTCGGGACGGTTTGAGTGCCGCTTTACTAGTGTAAAAATTACTGACTCACCATCTATAATGTTAAATGGAATGGAAGGCAGTACCTTGGGCGTGTGGGCTGCCCATGGTGAGGGAAGAGCCTATTTCCCTGATGATGGTGTTTTTGACCGTGTGCTCCACTCCAAGTTGGCTCCAGTAAGATATTGTGATGATGATGGGATTGAAACGGAGCTTTATCCCTTCAACCTGAATGGCTCTCCCTTAGGAGTTGCGGCAATTTGTTCACCAGATGGGAGGCATCTTGCCATGATGCCTCATCCAGAGCGCTGCTTCTTAATGTGGCAGTACCCATGGTATCCCAAGCAGTGGGATGTTGAAAAGAAAGGCCCTAGTCCATGGCTACGGATGTTCCAGAATGCCAGAGAGTGGTGCTCCAAAAATGGTTAGTATTTCAATATTCTTTTATGCAGTACTGTGTGAATTTTTCTTTGCTTGGTTTGTAGTGTGATGCGAGACTCAAATTATTTTATTGCAGACTCCTGAAGAGTATATGGCTGATGTGAGAAATCTAATAGATGACTTGAGAGAAATTGAAGCCCTGAGCTCAGCAAAATGTGCTCTTTCTTTCCAGTCTGAAGTCGAGTCCACAACGTTGCACTGAGCATTTCTTATAGGTATGTCCAGCAAGACAGAAACAGAGAGCTGAGTATTTGAATACATATATTTACTCGGTTAAGTCCACTGATGAATTCGACATCATCGATTGTACCTGGTGAATCTGCTACCAAGCGTACCCTCGTTTTTTCCATAAACCTAAGCTGATTTTGAGTTGTCTCTCTATAATAGTTAATACAATTATATGAAATGTTGAGTTCCGCAATACAGAGTATGCTCTGCGTCCAATTGTTGGGTTGTTGTCTTTGATAATTGTTATCAATGTTTTTTCTCTCCTAGATCATCTCCTATAGGACGAACATAGAGTGCCAAGTTTGAGATTATTTCAGTTCAACTGCCTAGGGAGACGTACTCATGCCATTGAGAATTCATTGCTGATGATTATATGCCTACTCTTTCTGGTCGATCTAGACCTCAAACTTGTTTCCTAGCCTAATCTTTTCTTTCTTTTTTCATTTTTGCTCTTGTGATTCAAAGGATGCAGAATGGACACTTGTAATCTTCAATCGAAAGAGCTAGAACAAAGTACATGATAGATGGATGATAGATGGGGATGAATGTTCATATAAATAACTGCTCATGGCAGTTTAGTTATACGAATACACATCAAGTGATCAAATTTGTAACCCCATCATCGAGAAAACAAAACAAAACAAAAGAATTCCCACGAAAACACGATCAAGTGACACAACATTCCAGCATGTAGCAATCCACGAGTCTATATCTATATCTAATTAAGCTAGATCATCATATCTTTCATATATTCCCAGTATTTTCTGTTAACAATTCTATGAATGACAATATGCTCATAATCATCTATAGGGTCCACAGGAAGCCTCAGATTCTTAATTTGTTCTTCACACCGGACGCGCCAACCATATTGCTTCGAAGGACGAAGATGTATACATTGACGGAGATCAAGTGATTCAAGACTCGGACAACCTTCAAGAATGGCGTGTAAACCCTCATGGTCCAGCCAATTCCCAAAAAGCTGGAGGTTCTGTAACCGATGCATTGTTCCGGCTATCGCAAATGCATCACGATTGTCATTGGGTTCGAAACGATCCCCTTCCTGCTTGTTCCATCTCAAAGATTTCAAAAGAGGGCAAGAACGGCCAATGGCTTCAAGAGATTCGTGTGCCGTGTAATCTTCGAAAGGGTTACAGCTCTTTGGGGCAGTGGCGTAGCCAGAAACCACAAGTAGAAGGGTCAAGAGTTTAAACAATAATGCCACATAAAATAAAAATATAATTTTTATTGAATAATATAAAAACTTATAAATCATTAGAATACTTTGAAAACAAAAGCTAAATAAAATAACAAATCTCTCTAAAGTAATTATAATTGTCCTCGACGATTGCTCATATTTTGAAATTTTAGAGGAGCTTCAGATGAAGTCGACTGTTTTGTTGTTTTTATCTTACGATACTTTTCAAATAAAACTAAAACATCCATAATTACAAAGTTTTAATTATGAAGGTTGTCAACGACAGGGAAAAATTTATTGAAGGATAACAAAAAGAAATACTTAAAGAAGCGACTAAAACTGTTTATATAGAGGTGCACGAGAAATCAATCACAATAATTGATTGATTAGGAAAACATATTAATTAAAAAGACAAAAAAAAAAGACTAGGAATATGTTTTAATTGTAATATTAAAGGGAGATGCAATAAATTATTGATTCGGATTAGAAACCTATATTAAAAAAAAAAAAAGAACCACACGTAACAAACACACGTGAGGAGTTAAACACTCCTCTGTCCAAATTGATTGTTGTAATTAATATTTTATATGCCAAATTTTTCTTTAATTAGTTAGAATGGTCAAAATAGTGCCAATATCACATTTCAAATGACAAATTAGATAACAATATGACTTAATAAAAAATGTGAGAGAGGTCAGCTGAACCCCTTGACCCCCTCTTCCCTACGCCCCTGCTTTGGGGTGTATGAGATTTCAAGATCCTCCAACAGCGGAATCTTTGAAGCCACTTTACCCACTCCCTCCATTGTTATGTAAGCTGAAAACACAATACTGAGGCGTCTGATTCCCCTCGAACTGTTTTATTAAACAGACAAAATGCACTACGTCAACATAAACATTCATCGAAATAAACATATAGAACTTCCAAAATGCAGAACCACGTACATAATGCAAAACTTTAAGATAAATATATATAAACCCAAAATACCTATCAGTCATATGCTGAAGGAGCTCATCTGTGCCACAGTTGCGGATTCTGATATCCACGAGATTGCCAAAGCTAAGATGAACGGCGTGGTGGCACATCTTATGAGCGTTGAAGTTGTGGAATTTGCGCAGATGCTTTCTTCTTCTGGCGGAAGTGAAATTTCCATTGATCTTTTGTTCAGGGGCGTAGGGAAGAGGGGGTCAAGGGGTTCAGCTGACCTCTCTCACATTTTTTATTAAGTCATATTGTTATCTAATTTGTCATTTGAAATGTGATATTGGCACTATTTTGACCCTTCTAACTAATTAAAGAAAAATTTGGCATATAAAATATTAATTACAACAATCAATTTGGACAGAGGAGTGTTTAACTCCTCACGTGTGTTTGTTACGTGTGGTTTCTTTTTCTTTTTTTTTAATATAGGTTTCTAATCCGAATCAATGATTTATTGCATCTCCCTTTAATATTACAATTAAAACATATTCCTAGTCTTCTTTTTTTTGTCTTTTTAATTAATATGTTTTCCTAATCAATCAATTATTGTGATTGATTTCTCGTGCACCTCTAT
>NC_020495.1:8640344-8664473 GCF_000184155.1 Fragaria vesca subsp. vesca | reverse complement strand
CGTAAGATAAAAACAACAAAACAGTCGACTTCATCTGAAGCTCCTCTAAAATTTCAAAATATGAGCAATCGTCGAGGACAATTATAATTACTTTAGAGAGATTTGTTATTTTATTTAGCTTTTGTTTTCAAAGTATTCTAATGATTTATAAGTTTTTATATTATTCAATAAAAATTATATTTTTATTTTGTGTGGCATTATTGTTTAAACTCTTGACCCTTCTACTTGTGGTTTCTGGCTACGCCACTGCTTTTGTTGGCGGAGATGAATATCGAACTCCATGCGGATGGTGCGCCACGTCAGAGGGTCCATGCAGATCCGGCGCCATGGGAGGCACACCCTCTGAGCTCTCTCTAGGATATCAAACATTGACAGACGTGACAGAATCGAAGCGGTGACATCGTCCGGAAGGTCAATCCAGTTCCGGCCACCATGCAGGGTTTTGTTTGAGGATTCTGACTTTGATAGGGTTTGTTTCTTTGCTTCTCTGGGCCTATTCCTCAAGTTCCGCCGCCGTCGCCGGGTTCTGATTGAAGACTCGGCCATTCCGCGAGCTAGGGTTTTGTTTCTTTTTCTTTCTTTCTTTTTTGAAAGGAGGGTTTTGTTTCTTTGCTCTAATAGGTTTTGGGGAGTGAAATTTATATACTTTTGGACCTTTCTTTGCTTTATAGGACTAGTAGTTTACATCGAAGGACAAGTAGTTTTTCTATGTATGCTTCAAACTAACTAAAATAGCGAAAATGCTTCTAACAATCTAATTCAACGATAAAAACATTAGTTCCCCTTGAATTAACCACTTTTGAAGCAAGCTGGGGTATCTCTTCTTCCCGGCTACTAGTTCTAATTTTTTTCTCATAGTAGTTTGATTGAATAGATTGCACTACATTTTGTTACAAGAACAAGAGGAAATCGAAGTAACAAAGAGTAAAAGTGGCAAAGTCAATGAGTAATTTGGTAATGGATGTTATATATACTAGCCTTGCAACACACGCTTCGCGCGTGCAGAAGGACTTTCTTCGTGCCTGCTAAATGTTTGGTTTTTATGCCATTGTCTATAACCCTCAGTTGATAACGCGTCTCAACCTTAGACTTACTAATTAATTATACATTTACATTGACATACAGATAATTTGAATCACAAATCGATAACCAAAGTCATCTTTCTGGCTAAGTTTTATATATTTATTGTACATGTAAACATGCAAATAATTTCAATCACAAACTGTTAGAGAATGCAACATTTACAAATCTGATAGTTGCAACCTTTAAACAACCATCTTTCTTTCTATACAATAACACAACTGCTATGGAATGCAACTTTACAAATTAGATTGTAAGGAAACAGATGTAGTTTCCAAAAAAAAAATCTATACCCAATCAAACCAAAGAAGCCAGGTCTCTTGAACATAAGACA
Source organism: Fragaria vesca subsp. vesca (assembly GCF_000184155.1). Lineage (NCBI taxonomy): Eukaryota > Viridiplantae > Streptophyta > Magnoliopsida > Rosales > Rosaceae > Fragaria > Fragaria vesca. Next base: position 8,663,059 of record NC_020495.1, on the reverse strand, counting down.
ATGATGATAAAAAATAGAAAAAAGTACCAAGCTAGCTTTAACATGAAAGGGATTCATCTATCTTTTAGAGGAAAGCTTGATTTCAAGCTATCAAATTTCAGATTACAGAATTCTCACGGATCCCTGAATTACAATTCTTTCAGTTTTAACTATAATTGCAAATTTGAGCAATCATATTAGCATTTCTGACAATTCTGACCACAATTCCCATACATGCCAATCCAAATTAATAAGCTGTGAATATAACAAACTGGAATTATGAATTCAAAGTCATATGGCTACTAATTTCACTTCAGGACATACTAATCGAGGTGTGGGAGTTTCCTTTACAAAAAACATCAACAATATCTAGCTGACTTGCAAAAAGAAATCTGAAGGTTTCATAGGCAAACATGGGTAAAATATACACACACATATATCGTGCATTATTAGCAACGTGCTTTTCACGGTAAATATCAATTCAGCAATACTGCAACCAAAACTGAACAGGGGAAAAACCATACACCCTCACCCAACAATTGAATTCATTATTTCATAAATTTCTGTGAACAGATATCGCTTTCAAAGTACAAAGGAAATTTTTAAATAATTACAACTACGGAACTAACCGAGTTTTGAATTTTGTTTTATGATTTGGTTAAAAAAATCCTAACTGATTATTTTGGAAATCTTGATCTAACACATATATATACATCAAGTGTATAAACACCCATCAACATTCAAGTTCCAGAGGTTTCAGCCCCCAACGAATCAAATCGCAACGGAGATATGGAGGCACAGCGTACCAGATTTTTTTAGAAGGGCGGCCGGTGGTTAATATGATAGGTTTTTTCTTGGTTTATTTTAGTATGGTGGTGGACTGGTGGGCAATACGTGGCGGAATGAGTATCAATTGTATCATGCAAATACAAAGACGTGGGCTGAGTGTTGAAAAGTCAACGGGTCCGGGTACTGTTCATGTGAACAGTATACCCCCTATCTGCTTTATATATAGAGATGCATCATATATATCACACTATATATAGTAGCCGCTGCGCTGAGAAACATCACATTCACACAAACAGAAGCTGATATAGCAGCAATTATTGACTAAATAACCCAAATTTATAATACGTTCTCAATACTTAAGCAGTAAAAACTGAAATTATTGAAAATAGGCATTTCTAGTTACACGAATACAAAATCAAGTGGATCAACTTCATAATCCCACCATCGACCAAACAAAACAAAAGAAAGAACTCCAGCAGAAACTCTGATGTACCAAAAACTGTCTGCACTTGATGCAGGGAACTGATGAGCTTGTTCATTCATAATCTGGTCGAGAAGGCTTCGATCAGGTTGCAATTTCTTTGAGGGAGTGGACGCATTCTGTCATGTGTGAGTGAATGAAGCATCCTTTCTCGATTTGGTATTCACCGTTGTGTATGAACTGATATGACCAAGATGTGAAAGATTGAATCTTTGTGAGAATGTGAATGATTTAGTGCTTCAATGATTTCAATGAGTGGTTTTTGTAATCAGCTAGTTTTGATCATTGTTCTTACGATAGAGGCAAATAGCAAGTAGCGAACTATGGAATTTTTCAATTTACTTATAAAGTTGTCTATGTTTTCTATGTGGTGTGGATTATTTGATGCCAGAAATTACCCTACTAAACTTTTAGCTTAGGTGACAAGAGGAGAGGAGCCAAAATATTTGAGCGGCTAGATCCTATCATGAGGTTGGGGATGCAGAAAAGTATGACAACAGGAAATGACACAGTAACAAGCAGAGATGTAGCAATACCATGTTAGATTCCATGTTCCAAAGTTTTATCATTGCTGAATCAATGTTTTAAAAGGCGCTAAGCGCTAGGCGGGCGGTAACCCACAGCTTAGAGCCTGGACAGACTAGGCAAGGATTAGGCAGGGACTAGACGATTTGTATTTTTAAGATTTATTAATTAAAAATATATATTTTATGTAATTTAATATTTAAAAACGGTCAAATATAAATAAATTATTCAACATAATCTAGTCATACTTATTTATAAAATAAATTATAACTAAAATTTAGCATAACTTCCTGTAAAAATGAGCAACAACAGCAATAAACATATACACTTCTAATTTTAAACACACAATTAACTCTTATACTCTCATACTCCCCACAATATAACAATCTCACCACAAAAAAAAACAAAAATAGCCGTAGAGCTTAGCAACCTAGGCGGGCAAGGCGGCATCTAGGCGGGCTAAGCGGCATTTAGACGAGCTAAGCAACCGCCTAATCGCCCACAGCCTGACACAAAGGCCTGGAAGAAGAGCGAAGCGGCTTGTTACAGCCTAGAGCCTAGGCGAGGACTAGGCGATCCTAGGCGGGGCCTTTTAAAAGCTTGTGCTGAATACATACAACAGGGTTTTCTCTTTGTTAACTGAGCATAACGATCTGATCCACAATTGTGTATTCAATACAGCCAGAATACAAATTTGAAAAATACCAAAAGGCTTTTGCCTGAGCAAAAATTTGAAACTACAGAAAGGATTTTGCTTGATTAGATTACTTCCAGAAACACAAATCCCTACAGTTCTCATTAACTCGACGAATGCAATTGCATGAAGAAGAAAAACTGGCCCGTCAAATTAGGCATCTCACTAACCGCTCCATCTTAGCTGTACTGAACAAAACTATGACAGTATCATGTATAGTATGATCATTTGCCCCTCCAATGGGAACCTTTATGACTCAATCAGCACCAACCTGATGTACAATATAGCAGCTGTGTTCCTACTCGCCCTTGAAGGTTTCCTTAACTGAGGGATGACAACAGAAGGAAAATTTATTAAGAATTGTTCCATTTTATGTCAAGAAATCTTCATCTCCTCGAAAACCTGCTTCTACGTCCTCTTTTGGTAGGAGTATGAATAATAATCCCAAAGGTATCCTCTTGACTCTGCTCCTCTTCCTCGTCACTAGTTTCATCGGACCTCCATCTTACTCCATTGTTCAGAATTTTGTCCTCACCTCCATAGCTGAAGATCACAGAAATGTTGCATGAGAAAGGGATATACAATATACACATACACACTTAATAACAAAATATTAAGAGGAACCTACTTGACGAAAAAGTCATGTGAAGAAAAAATTGAATCCTCACCTCATGGATGTGTCCATTGGATCCTCCTTGGAAGCTGTATGCCAAGGTCTAACATCCCTATCTGATAGGAAACCCTTACTAGACAAATTTGGATATAGGTTCTTTGAGGAATCTTCAAATAAGCAATTGTTGCAGCTGCTTGTAGTTACTGGATTTGTAGTAACCCTTTGGTAGTGTGAAGGACTTGTATTTTGGAATGTTTGGAATGGAGTAAGAAACACATCCTGTTCCATTTCTGGTGACAATGTACCGTATTGATTGTTGCGGGGACGGTTGTTTGAAAATAACTTTGATGAACTTCTGTTCATGTCCCTAGCTGCTGAGGGGGAACTAACTCGATGACCAAGGGGAGTTGATGCGTCATCAAAATTGAAAGTCTTGTTTAGACTAATGTCAGCCTTCAATCTTGTTTCAGAATTGGTAGATAACCCTTGGTGCAAAACTGAAGAACTAAAGTTTCCAAGTTCAGACCGATAACTGCCAACCAATCCTCCTCTTTTTTGGGGGGTTTCAGATATTGCTGGTTTCCAGGAAGGATACTTATGATCCGTCCACAGTGGAACAGAAGAATCAATGGACGAAGGAATCAGTAAACTAGTCGACTTTGATTCTTGAACCTCGGGAATAGAAGATGTTTCTAACATTTCAACACCACTAGAGGTGGTGACCGCTATCTCAGGCACTTTTCCATCCTTCACTTGTTGGCGTTGAACTTCTGGCAGCAAGTCCATGCATTTATCCTGTTCATCAAGAGCATCCAATTGTTATAAAAAAAATCAACCAAATACAATATGTACCAGTGGCGTAGCTAGAAACTTTTTACAAGAGGGTCAAATTTTAGATATATAACTTTTCATATACCGCATAAAATTCTAGATAATGGTTTCTTAGGCATAATAGTCATTCTAGAGCTATTATTGGGAAGGAATTTGAAAAAAATTTCAACAACAAAGAAAACAGGGCTTGAGATTTATAGTAGATTTGAACCCATGTATAACTTAGTCCCATAATCTTAATTTATTTCGCATGGGTAGTAACAATTTTTAGCTAATGCTAAATTATGGGAAATGCCGAAATGGAATAGAGACGAAGGCTGACATGCGACGACGATGTACGTAGTCTTGGAATATTAAGACAGAAAAATAAGAAAAAGATAGTTGAAAATAAAAATGAAGAAAAGAAATAAATACATGATAGGGTTTAGCCTTTTAGGTAGATTTGTAAGTGTTTGACAGAAGACATCTATTATTTTTGAGTCCAGTGTTTTAAGAAAATAAATATAGATTGGCTTATATTTCTATCTTTGTCTTTGTGTCGTAGGGGTCAAATATATAGTGTTATGATAATATGTATAATAAGATGTAAAAAATTCAACCAATGAGAAACATGGTAAAAAATTGAGAAGGGTCAATTGACCCCTTTGGCCCTATTGTGGCTACGCCACTGATATATACCCTAGAGAATTCCAAATATGCTTCAATTTGGAAGAGTTGAGCATTAAGAATTTACTAGAAAATCATTGAAGTTTTAACCCTTGACACTAGAGTTGAGCATTATAGAGCCACTTAATTAAGCTCTTTCTAGCAAGCCAAATTATGTCCGACTTCAAACTATTGTCACTTGTTAAGAGCCCAATGCCTAACATTGACTCAAATAAACTAATTTTATCCAATTGTATTACATATGGTATTACAAAATACTATATCATAAAAGCTAAAGAATAAAGCAAAAAACCACTTACAATTAACCCTGCTCTCCAGCGACTCACTGATTTCATTCTAGATAAATCATCTTCACTGACAGAATTCTTTGAGATGAACTCCTGCTCCAAGTTTTGAAGTATTTGATCAACTTGGTAAGCTTCAGAATACCGGTAGCGCTGAAATGACAGAAAGTGTTTGTTGTCAGAAAATATCATCAGCGAATTTGCTCTCAAGAACAGCAATCACTGAATTGTTACAATAAAAAGATAAGAGTTAATAAATCAACAAACTGAGACAATAGTTTTGGAAAGAGCAAGACTCCTTTAAATACATATATTGCATGAAGTAAATTCTAAGGAAAGCAATCACTTTCAGTTGCAGACCACACTCCCAACACACGTTGTGGATAATTTGTTGCAGCAATTAAGGTCTCCTAAACCAACAAAAGCTAAATACTCTTTCTTAAAAGTTCAATGAAGCATCAAGATCACCCCAGGAAGTTTAAAGCATGTACTTTCATCAAAACTAGGCTAGCTCTTCTTACACCACCAAGATGGGTACCAGAAAAAGGAAAAATAACAAAAACAAAAGACAGGAACGGACCAAGCTTCAGAGACAAATTGCAAAACGGAAATGATGATGCCTCTTAAAGATTATAATCCACACTTAAACAGCAATATTAATGTCAGAATCAGAGCCACGATAGTACTTAATTACGAACGGAAGCAAGCAGAAAATTACCTGGATATAAAATACCACAAGAAGGCTTCCAATAGTTGAGGAAGAATCACCAATAGCATAATCTAACAGACACTTGTGAAGATGTTTCTCTTCATTGGAGTTCCAAGGTAACTCTATCATTCTATCCACCATGTTCCGTCGAATACAAAGGAAACAAATTTCAGAAACCAATATCTCCACCCAGTCCTCCCACTTATATCTGTCGTTTGAATCATCAGTGACACCCCCTAATTGACCAATCTTCAACTTCTTCTCCTTGACTTTGGTGCACAGCATTCTTTGATGTATAAATGCTTCAGTAAAGAGTCCACACTCTACCCTCACCCGAACTGCAGTTACAGCCTCACTAAGTGAAACGGACTTTGAAGTACCATCACGCCCTGACCACCGTAACACCGAAAGAGCAGTATCAGGATTTCCCCTTTCTAATAGTACTTGTGCAATCTTAGGATGAGTTGCTGGGCCTGAGATCTCTGGAAGTAGGTGACAAGCTTCCTGAGAATTTATTATCAATAATTCAGCATTTATATTCCAGAGAAAATAACATAATTCCAGTACTGACAACAAACTTGACCTCTTCTATGATTCCAGAACTAACATACTTCCAGTAAAACATGCAACAATGCTGCAATATTCCATTATGTTTACCCATAATGAAGCCATAAACTATTGAATTTCAAATTTTTAACGATCCAAAAAATATGTATATCCTTTAGCTCAACTCATATTGATAAAGTACCATAACCCAATGTGAGAGTTTGAATGTATTGGACATGTGTTAACTTTATCTGAACTTCTACATTAGCAAAATTCAAGAACCCATTCATGCCTGATCATTGACTTGCAATGAGTACCTAGTCCTTGAAGTAAAAACATATTGACTGAGCTGTTTAAAAATGACTCAGATGACACTGACAGAAATCAAAACTAGCATTACAAAGCAATGACCATCTGGAAATTGAAGCAGAACTTACCTGCAGAGCCTCATTTGTGTGATCATCCAAGAGATAAAATATTAAGGATTCAAGTAATAAATGCCTCGAGATACCAAAGGTGGCTCCGAAATCCTCTAGAATGTGTCTCCAGTCATCATCAGGCAGCGTCCAATGCCGATCATATAGATAATATAGAAACTATCATAAATTAAGGAAGTAGTGATTTGAATGTGGAGGGATGTGATTGGACAGGAAGATGTGTAAATTTTGGAGAAACCAAAAATATGTAAAGAAAAATAAAATAAAATAAAAGAGGATACAGTTGCTTGCTTTGCAACAACCAAATCTGAATTACCACGTAGAAAAAGTATATCAACAGCAGCTCGAACATTTTCAAACGGATAACAACCTCTAATGCCTTCGATCTTAGACCTGTAAACAGATGAACGACCATCCTTCTGTGCAAATGCAAGTTTCAATTCCTCTACCATTGTATTTCCTTGCTCTGTCTCAAGATTTGTTAAAGCATCTTCAATGAAAAGGGAACCTTCCTGTCCAGTGGACTCTTCAGAGTTGTTTAATGCATCAGGCCATGAACGCATTACTGCAGCTGATCTCCTTTCACGAACAAGAGTACGCCATGTCATGATTTCAGTATGACAAGGCTTCACATTCTCAAGGAACTCATGCCGTATGCACCACATCATAATCTCCATATGCTGAGGATCAAAAACCCAAGTTTAGAAGACAAATTACAAACTATTTGCAGACATATTAGATATGTTATTAGCCATATGGTCCATTTGGAAATTCCTGATTAAAAGAGTTGAAAGGGAACCAATCAAAGAGTTGATCACACCGATAAGGTTATAAATGTTAAAAAAAATGGCATAGGGAAGCGACCTCACTACAACTCTACAAGAGAGCTCAAGGAGCACGATTAAAATATGCAACACTGTAAACCTATAAATGCATGGTGTTTCTATGAACTAAAGCCCCGTAGTGCCATCACTTACACTTTTGTTACATTTATTGTACAGGTCAATAACATGGTGTCTAATAAAACTATCCCCTTGGAGTCTATGGAAGGATGCAAATAGTAAAATCAGGTAAATCATCCCAAAAAGGTAAATTGTTATAGCAATAACCTGCTTTGTCTTTAATATGGTTTCTAGAAGTTGGTGCAAGTCGTGAAGCTGCGATGAAAGAGACCCCTTAAAAGATGAATCCAAAACTTCGAGAACATTAGATATGCCGGCCAACTGTGCTGAGAACTTAAGAAGTAGGCCCAACATAGTTTTCATTTGTTCTGCTTCAAGATTATCTAAGGATATGATATTAGGAAACACAAAATGTTCATATACGCAGTGTATAAATAAGCAGAATATTATATCAAAAAGACTCAAAAGTTTATAAAGGATACAAATCACTTGAAGTTCTGTGATGATGTTCTGGAATGCTCGCTTACACCAATCCTTAACAACCACCTCATCCAACAAAAAGGCAATAACAGGATCACTGGACACAGCACTTTCATCCAAACAAACATCTGTAACATCTGTTCAATCTCTGTTAAAGAAAACACAGATTTCTCAACAAAGACATGACAATTATACAGAAAAGAACAAAGAAAATAAAGAGACTCCTATATGCTTCAATGGGACTATAAGAATGCAATAATTCCTAGTTATCTTAGCTGTTGATTTTCCAGATTATTGAAATTAATCTAAGAGAGTGAACCATATAAACTACTTACCCCCACAAAAAATTTAAAAACAACAGTTCTCATTATTTTTTCAGTACTTCCCTTACCATATAATTAAGAAGATAGCAGAACTTGTGAGATTGTATAAGTACACTAATAGTCTGTATGGTTCTATCTTAAAAATGAAATAAAAGTAAAGAAGAACGGGTATAGACTTCATCAGAGGATACAGTGGCATATCAATGACGCTAAGTTATTCTCCAGGGCAACATCAAACAAAGAATAAAGGCGCAGAACGTCATTAGTTATAGGCTCCTCCCCATCCTCTTTCTCTTGAAATCTCTTATCACTTCTTTTAGATATAAGGCGGGCTTCTAAACATTGATCGTAAAGGCGGCGACGTAGCCTTGGGCCATTATTTAGAATAGGAATTCTACAAATTGGGCAAACATCACACCGCTGGCTACACTCTGCACATAACGAAGCATGTCCACACGAGTACAACACATCCATTACATAACGTCCGCAGCTTCTCAAGTCTCTTGTTGCCCGACAGTGCTCAACTTTAGCCTCATTACACAGCTCACTCAGATCAATTGACGCCAAATGTTCCAATGCTTCCTGAAACGAAACAATAAATCACTACATATACAAATTTACAATTTAGTTGAAGTACATGAATTCACATTCAACTCCAGATAATGCAGACCGTTCACGGGAGATGAAACTGCTGACACTGTATTTAACATACACTAGTTATCCGACTTATAATAGCTATAGTCTCCAATAATCACAACCTCGTAAAGCTAAATATTAACAGGAAATAAGTAATTTAAACCCCAATACTGTAACTTCACCTATCCATTTCCTGCTCGGTTGCGATTGTAAGAACTAAAACCTAAACAATTTGACAAATTCCACCTCAGTCCACTTCTCTCAGTAACTCTCAGATATACAAATCCACAATACCGAAAAATTACCTAAACCAAAACACGTTTTACATACAAATTCTCCTAAACCCTCATCGCTATCGCCCTCGGTAAAACTTATCTAGGGCTTTAGAACAACAAGGCACACAAAACCAATAGGAAAACCAAATAGCAAGAGAGAGAGAGAGCGAGCTAGGGTTTTAGGCAACAGAAAAATGAATGAATCTAATGAGGGAATAAAACCTGAACGGCTAGACTACTGTAGTTAGGTTGCGGAGTCTGGGAAACAGATCTTGTGGCTGTGCCGCCGTTGACGGAGCTGGAAGGTCCAGTTGGGCCGTTGAATCTCCTATCCATTTCTCCGAGACGGCGAGAGATGATTCCGGCGATGACGAATTGGCGAGTGTGAAGGTGGAGTGGTGGGTTTAGGGTTCAGTCGAAGTAGCCATTAGAGTAGTGAGAGGACCTGAGAGAGAGGGAGGGTTTTGGGAGAAGGGTAGACCTGTAAATAGACCGAATCTGGAGCGGATCTACCTGGATTCGGATCCGGATCCGTAATAGAAATTTTGGATCCGGATCCGACCCGCTACCCGCCGGATCTTTGATAGCTAGATCCAAATCCGGATCCGGCGGGTTAACGGATACCCGACCTGTTAATTCGATCCGTTTATGATTATAAATATTTTCAAATTTTAAATAATAATTTCTTAATTTTATCATAAATTTTCATAAAACACTAATGAAATATTATAACAAAATAAATGTTTACATCAAAAGTTGAATTACATGGCCAAAATACTTCTTAACAATAAACTAATATATTCAAAATACTAAACCTCCAATGTATTTAGCAAAGAGCATAAAAAAAACATAGGCATCGTGACCTTCAACTTCATCAAATGATCATACTTTAGACGCAATTTAGACGTTTAGGTTATCCAAATAATTATTATATTATTTAATATTTATCAATAATATTATATTTATAAAAATATTATTTAATTATTTTTAAACGGATCCGGGTCCTTAACGGATCGGATCAACCTCGATCCGTTTAATAAACGGGTAAACGGATCCGGGTCCTTAACGGATCAACGGGTCTAATTTTCGATCCAAACCCGTTTAAAAACCACGGATCCAGAGCGGGTCCGGATTAAGATCCGATCTATTTACAGGTCTAGAGAAGGGTTTCAAATTAGGATGTTTGGGACGACACACAGTAACTTTGAGCTGTTACTTTCTTTTTGGGTATAATTGGAAAATTGACCCAGAAAATAGGCCCAGTCTATATATCTTAGCCCCAACCCTCCTAGACAAAACTAGACCCGACCCGACCTTCTTAAGTCTGTATTTTTTTTCTTTCTTTTTTTCTTTTTCTTTTTTTTTATTCTTGAGAGAATTGTATATGTGTAATTACTTTATATTCCTCCAAGTTACTTAAATTTGTAGCTTCATTAGAGAAATATGTGAAATTACATAGTTTGCACTTATGAATCTATTTGAATCGTGGGTCATGGCTCTTAAAAATACTGACTGTACTGAATAAAATATATTGTATGTGTCACTAATCAACTATCACATATATTCATATTTCAATTATTTTTACACCACATTCATTTCTTGGTATTTGTCTTTTAGATTTTTGAAGCTTCACTTAACATAAATGGGACAATAAGCTAAATTATGTCGATTTCAATAATTTATGACCATTTTTCACATCTTTGAATTGTGATACCTATCTCTCAAGTGTGGTAAACATCAAGTGCCAGAGACCAAACTACTAGCACCCAATCCACCCCTAATACGTTCCCAACAAGTTTTAGGTAGACATCTCATCATATTGTAGAAAGTTGGAGAAAGAATTGGACTATAAGCAACAGCATAAGGTTTTAAGATCGTAGTAGTGTGTCCCCTATCAAAAGTACAAACAGATCAAATTTTCATATATGTAAGCTCTCGTAAATTAACAATAAAAAGTTCAATAACAAAAATATGCCCTAGTTACAAACACACTGAAATACATTGATTACCAAATGAGATTTTAGTTATATTAATTAGATATGCAGATATGTATTACGTTCTCTTTTTATATAATCTAGAGCAAATACATGACAAGCTGATGACATGTTTTTGACCTTTTTCTTTACGTTCACTCTAACTCACCGAATAACATCTTGAATATGTATGTATCTATTTATAAGATATCAAGAAATTATCTTAGAAACTAACCGAACTTGTACTCTCTATTAGAGCACTCACCATCGAACCGGTCGACGGCGAGAATCCGGTGCTAGCCGAATAGAAAAAAGAAGAGATACCATAACGCAGACCGGGTCTCGGAGAAAAATGACACCTTTGTTGGCTTGGACGAAACTCCTCCTCTTTAGTCAATACGTACAAATACAGTAGAGCAAAAATCCACAAAGAACCCCCAACCCGGTCCCACAACAGAGAATATACAAACACTATAGAGTAAAGGGTAAAACAGTAAAATCCAGATCGTATAGAGTAGAGAAAACCAGGTATTCATGTATATAAAGCACAAGCCTCTCTCTCTCTCTAACCATTGCTTCCCATAAACCTTCTCTCTCTAAAAACCAGAGAGAGCCAGAAGAAGAAGACGAAGCACCAGAGCTGCGTTAGGGTTTCGAAATCAGACTAGTAGGCGTGTAGGTAGAGATTGATTGATGTGAAGCACAGGTGGTGGTTTGTGTTGGTTGAAGAAGAAGAAGACGACGACGGAGCAATGGCAACAGCGCCGGTGAAGCCGCCGCTGCACAACTTCCCGCTATCCTTCTTGAAATGGGGGAGTAAGAACCACACCAACACCAACCACCGCTACCGCCGCCCCGTCTCCGCCGAGCCCGAGCCTTCCGCCGACGACGACCGCAACGATTCCGAGTCTCCGCCGCAGCACCACCGCGTCGGATCCCGCACCGCGCGCCACCGCTTCTCGCTCGCTTCCTGCTCCGAGAAGCTTCCGCAGAGAAACGAGAAAGCCAGCGAGGAGAGCGACGACGACGTTGACGACGACGCTAAGGCTGCCGCCGTCGCCGCGGTGGCTGCGGCCGAGGAGGCGGAGGTTCAGAAGCCGTGGAATCTGAGGCCGAGGCGAGCACCGGTGACGAAGGCGAATAACAACACCGGCGGCGAGGTGCATGAGGCGGAGGGGACGAAGCAGAGCGAGCAGCCGGCGCCGAAGTCGATGAGGCTGAGGGGGTTGGCGGCGGCGGCGGAAGGACCGAGCATGGAGAAGAAGAAGGAGAAGAGGAAGTTCTGGATCGCTTTGTCTAAGGATGAAATTGAAGAGGACATATTCATCATGACCGGGTCTCGACCCGCCCGGCGGCCCAAGAAGCGCCCCAAGAACGTCCAGAAGCAGCTCGATGTGTGTGCTTAACCTCTTCTCTCTTGATTTCATCTAATGCCTGCTTTTTTCTTATGCTTCTGTAATTCTGTTTACTCATATTCTGTTGTGGTTTGAATTCGCAGAACTGCTTTCCGGGTTTGTGGCTGGTGGGGTTTACTGCTGATGCTTATCGCGGTTCCGATTCTCCAACTAAGGTATAGTCTCTCTCTTGTTCTCTCTGTGGAGTTCAGTTGTGATAGTTTTGTTGCTAATTGGTAATTTGGTGGTGTCTGCAGAAGTAGAAGATTGTGTGGCTGCCCCTGTGGTGTGGAAACCTCGATTTGAGGTATAATGTGCTGAATTTTAAAGTAGAGGAACTGGAGTTACCTATAGTAGTTGAAAAGAAGGTATATTAGGGGGGAAAGTTATCTAATTTCCTTGTTTTTAATGTTTTTGGGTCTCATTTTGTATTGCTCGTAGGGGCAGGATCCAGGGCCGCTTTAGTTGCTTTGCATTCAAGTAGTTCTAGTATGTAAAAAATGGACGACTTATATATATGTAAATGATAGAGTCAGTTTCAGGCTTTCAGTGCTAATAGGCTTGTGGGAGATTTGTTATGTTTGGACTTTTTTGTTTCGGTGCAATTCTGATTGTTTGATAATTTACAAGGTTTGACAGACTTCTCATCATTGGGGGGCAGAGTAGCATAATTTGGAAACCGGATTTTGATACAAAGTTTATTGACTGCATGCTTCAAGAGGTTGAATGTGAAGCCTGCACCTGTAATTTTTTAACATCCTTTCATAGTTTGCATTATTGCTTGTAGCCATTATTACTTTTGCATGCTAATAGTTTGCTGCTAATGTCTGCGCTTATAATGTTTTGCTGCTCATGGTTAGGCATAATGGCATATAATGGTTTGATCTATAACTTAAACAGTTAAACATTCAGAACAAAAAGATTTTACATCTAATATCTTTGCACATGGTTCATTCTTGGTATTCCTTCAAGCATATAGGTTTTGCATTTGCATAGGTAGTTTCATTGTTATATTTTTTTCCTAATGGCTTGAAGGAGTGTGAAGAATCTGTGTTCTGCTTCATTATTAGGGACCTGGGATCTTTTTAGCATCTCCAAGAAGTCAAATTGATAGCATCTTGTTCATCAGGTGTGCTGACATCAGGTGTACTGACTTCCTGTGGATATCAGTCTTTCTGAATTATGATTTTCAAGGAGATATGCTAGCTTAGTGGTAATCTCCAGAGTTCATGATATATGTCCCTTAGTTCAAGTCTTCTCCTCACTAGCTTTCTAGCTGTTTTACTCTTTTAGGTCAGAAATGGTTGAAATTCTTTTGATGTCTTTTTTTTTCCAGATCCTTTTAGTACTTGTTGCATACAGTTTGGTAATTGGTATTATATGAATATGGTCAGGTAATACCATTGAATTGCACTTGAATTGGTTGTCAGACAGGCATTTGGTCGTATTTTCCCTGCATTCTTATATCAGATTATGTGGTATAAAATGTAGGTTTTCTCCAGATTAGTAAATTCTTTACGTCTTGTTCTAATTTGATATTGGAACAATCTTCACAATTAAAGCCTTGCTGGAGGTTATAGTTCAATTTCCCCCTGAAGTTTTGGGTCATGGATTGAGCAGTCTCTACTTGACATTTTTATACACTGATCACCTATCTGATGTAATTAGTGAGGACAACAGTCAGCTTATAGTCGCTTGTTGAAGTGTCAGAAAATAGGTACACTGCTGTGTGTGAGTGGTTTCAAATGTTATCAATTTCATTGATGTTTATATTCATGTTCGTGCACATAAAGTGCAGATAATAAGTTTCATTAAGGGGGTTTGTTTTTTTATATTTTTCAGTGAAGAGATTCACGGTCTCTCCAATTCCTTCAAGATGAACTTGTTGCAGATAAATGTTCATTGAAGTCATCTTGTGATACGTCCTATACTCTGGGATGTGATTTAATCAATATCCGTCTTCAAAATTTCATTTTGCTGCTAGCATGTTTTACAATTTCAATTCTTAGTGCATCACTCATTATCTTGTTTGTAGTTTTATTCTGATCCTAGGGCTGTAAGAATCATATCTGGATTTGGTTTTAAAATGAAGAATATTGTGGATTCTGCCTTTTGATATTTGAAATCAATAAGCTTATATGTATAAACGATAATGCGCTCCTTTCCTTTGTGGACACGCTAGAGTTGTATTCGATGGCCGAAGGTGCCATTGTTGTCCTGTATTTTTCAGGCTGGGTTTCACAATTCACATGCGAAGCAAATGCCCGGGGTAATGCTCATGATAGTGTCCATGAAGTCCGTGTGGACATGTTCAACGCAATATGAGGGGGTTAATAAACGAAAGTCCAGTGTTACTAGAAGTCCATCAAGTTTGCTAGTATCATGATTAAGATGTTACTGTATACGTACGATTGGAAGACAATATGAGTTATATAGTTATAGTAAAGACTAAAAAATAAAAAATAAAAAAATAATAAAAAAAAAAAATACTTCAATGACTGGTGCAGAATATGCAGATTAAGAATTTCATGTATATAATTGTTAGGAATTTAGAGTGAAAAAGGTAGGTCTATTTGATTACTTTCAATAAGGAATTCACTAAGAATCCATCGACAATCATTACATGTATTCAATTAATAATTCCATCTTAAAAGCTCAGTACTATTTGGTCTAACAGCATAGTCTCTTTTTAGTAAGTAAGAAATTGTGAATTCGACTCACGAAGTTGTAATATGTGATTAAAAAAAAATTATGTCCTAAAATATGAAATAGATAAATAATATTGATACAAGTGGCTAGTTTACATATGCTTCTAACAACACTCCATGCAATAAGAAATTTACTGTTACGTCTCTCCTTAACATCCTTCTGTTGTCCGAAGCCTTCGAAAACTAACGACTGAAGTTTCTCATTGTTCCTCATTTTGTTGATACAAATTGGTTTTCTAATCTTCATCCTTGTAAATATGATCATCTATAATGTCTTTAGAATTGTAATCATCAAATCGTACAACTCATCCACATAATTGATCTCCTCAATTCCTCTTAACTAAAATGATGGGCTTTTTTTTTCAATGACTATCAACTGCAAGACCCTTCTGAAATGATATTCCATTTGATGATTTATGAAACCTTCCCACTTCGATCACATCAAAGTCAAAAATTGTAATTCCAGAGACCACGATAATCTCGTGAAGGATGAACTTGGACTACACTAAAACTTCTTGCTACATAGTTTTAACTTTGGAGCCATTTTCCCCAGCATACTTGTCTCAAATTCTCTGGCTCCTATACTCCCGTTATCGCAAGCTCCCTCGTGGCTTCACTCAATAAACGGATGACCTGTACTTGAGATCTCTTAAAAGCTTCATATATACACTGAAAGATCAATATGCCGCCATCAAAGATCCTTCTATTTCTTTCATCTGGTAAATCATTGATCCGAAAGCTTTTGATGAACCGTCGTTTAAGTCGATTCTCTTTCAAACTGGAAAACAAGAAACTTGGTGGTTATATCCTTCATTATCTTCCTGAGCACTTCCTATTCCCCACTAATTATGTGAAACCTAGGAGTAAAGAGAGTGCTCAAGAATTCAAAAATATGATTTTAAGGACAACCGAACTAATACTACATGAGAAAGAAAGCAAGACTGGTACTTAACTCCAAGTTAGTACAATTCAGGAGGTAAGAGAAACTTGAAGACAAAGTAAAAGTGAAGAGAAGAAAGAAAATCTGAAAAACAAGATGTGTGTGTGAGGAACTGAATGAGTATTTTGTGAAAGGATGATTTTCCATGGTAGCTCTAGCATCATGTTGCTCTACTTATAGCATTGTATTGAGCTAGGCATTCATTGCCATATTGCACCAAATAAATTTTATTAAATAGTTTTTATACAAGATCCGTATACATGGTATCTGGTGAAAACCATAATCCAAATCCATGAGAATTTTTAATTTGAAACTTTTCTAGGAAAAATAATGAACTAATTGTCATATTTGATTATATGCATATAAGTTTCCTTCTTCAAAGAAAAAAAATTTGAGTAATATAGTAACGTCAACTAAACTCTAACCGCATTGTTATCGGTTAAACTCGAGTCTAATATAAGGAACAAAATTATTTTTTCCGTGGAAATATATAAACTAACAACAGTATTTAGACGTTAATCATCCTAGTGATCGTTTTCCGAAAAAATAGTGAGAAGCAATATTTATCCCACTATATCGGATTAAACGCAATAATTACATTATACATTGGACAAACATCTTCAAAAAATCAAGTGATCTTGAAACATGAAGTTTACAACCACTATAAGTAGCCTAATGGCCGAGTGTCAAGGAGGGAACCCCCGAACCCTGTGATATAAATGCTCGTAAACACTGAAACTAAGCTAGGTATAAAAACAGGCGCGGAGCCAGGTGCAACATTGGTAAGGCTCAAGCACAACTGAGATTTCAAAAATAAATTTTTTAGCATGTGTCATTCAACTGCATCTCAAGCTTTTGCAGTGGTGGTTTAGCATTTTAGTTAATTCCCAACCCACCCGAGTTCGAACTTGTCCATACTCATCTAGGAATCATCTTTTTCTTTTCTCCTCTTGCATACTAGGCTCAAATTGGGCTTCCTTTTTTCCTTTTTTCTAGGAACAAATTGGTCAATGGGCTTCTCTTTTGGATAGTTTTGGATCTTCCATTTTCATAGGGTCTCTATCTTCAGGTGATTATAATTTTTCTTTGAGATATTATCACACATTTGTTTTACCTTTTATTTTCATCTGAGATTCTCAATCCTTTTTTTTTCTCTTTTAATCGATTAAACAGTAATTTCAGATACATTCTCGTATTTTGCGTCTCAAAAGAGTGTACATATAATATATTTTCATTATTTTGGTTGCCGATAATATAATTTTGTTTAAAATTATCATATTATATTACAAAATTTATAGACAACAAAAAGAAAATTTCAAGCCCACCCAATTTATGAATCCTGGATCCGCCACTGTATGCTGATGTAGATGGAACTTATTGAAACCGAAAGTGCCGCAAATCATCATAAACTGAGGATCACGAATATATTCCCACAAAACAATGGAACTTGAAGATGGCCAAGTCTTCCTTGAAACCGAAATACGTATCAGCCACCAAAACCGATGAGAGGATCATCGGCGAAGAGCTTGCCGATGGATTCCAGCGCCATGCAGCCGTCCTCCCAAACAAGCGGCTAGGGTTTTTCCCAAGGAGCGAAAATGCTTTCTCTCATGTTTTTATCGTACGTCAAGCTTAGCAAATAAATTAACCTTTAAAGAAAGTTAATTAAGTTTTTCACCAAAACATGAGCAGATATGCAAGCTCCAACACTTCTGGTGGATGTCAGGCTTTCATATTTATGTTTTTCAAGGAGATATGCTAGTTTTGTGGTAATCTCCGTTTTTAGTTCAAGTCTTCTTGTAAATGACACCATATACGTATTCAGGAGAAATAAATAATTAAAGGTCTAGCCATAGTCTCCTCACTAGCATTCTAGCTGTTTTACCCTTTTAGGTCAGCATTGGTTGAAATTCTTTCAATGTTTTTTTTTGCCCCAAATCATTTTAGTACATGTTGCTTATAGTTTGGCAATTGGTATCATATGAAGTCAGGTGATACCTTTGAATTACACTTGAAAAGGTTGTCAGATTGCATTTGGCCGTATTTTCCATGCATATTCTTCTCAGATTATAGTATAAAACATAGTTTTCTCTAGATTAGTTAGTTCTTAATGTCTTGTTCTAATCTGATATCGAAAGTTAGGAACAATCTTTCCAATTAAAGCCTTGCTGGAGATTATCCAGTTTTTTTTTTTTTTGTACAGAAGAGATTATCCATTTTCTCCCAGACATTTGAGTCATGAATTAAGCAGCCTCTCCTTGACAATTGATAATTTTATGTGTTCAAATTGACTTGATATATTATAGCTTTTGTTTCAAATTATAATCATGATATGAATAGAATTACATGTTCTTGATAATAAAACTTTACCATCTTTGTTATGGTTTTCAATTTCCGCTACCTCTTCATGTTCTGTGTGGACTTTGAAGCATATCAAAGCAACCACCGTCAATCCAAATTCAGGAAAGCCGCATCTCATTTAACAACATATGATTGAGCTCAAATGGTTTCCATGTGTTTTTGTGTGATCCCCTGTTATAGGACTTTACATGACATGCATTGTATTCGCTACAACACAAAGCAAAGTATCAGTCAATGAAGCTTTCTTCAATCCAAACTCATTCCAAGTCCGCTTTTCATCTCATTCCGATTAAAACCAATACTTTTTTGGAGTCACTAATTGAATTTCTTGCGCTTAGAAATGAAACCATCACTGGAGATATCCTCATAATCAAAATTAAACTTATCGTCTAAAGGTGCACATGATGGCAACAAGTCCAGTACAAGTTGAAAATAATATACGGAAAACTATTAGAAGTCCAACAGAGAAATAGCTATACTTCAGGTAGCTAGTGATCATACATAGTGAATGCATATAGATCGGTAAGGTGAATCAGAAGATCAAATCAAATTATAACCCAATTAGAACAGTAGAGTCTCTCATTCATTTGTGCTTCTAGTCCTTTTGCAGATTACAATATAAATACATTCAAAACCTTTTAAATTTCAAAAGATTCTCAAAGTAAAAAATTTGTGGAAAGTATGTAAACATTACAAATTATAAAATGATCTGAGGATTTGACCAAGTACTAATAAAAAAAACGCCAACGTTGATCAACATCCAAAAATTGCAGTTATTTCACATATATATGGTTGTGTACATAGAACTAGTTTTCCTTTGTCATCATGGCTATTATGGCAAGTAGATTGGCCTCTCAGCTTTCAAATAGTGGAACTACACCTCAAGCTCGCATGTTGCTTCATTTGCCTGGACTCATGGAGGGCAATGACAGTGAGTTGAAATAAGATTACCAACTAGAGCGAGAGCCATTAGCCCATGACTCTTTATAATCAACGTCCCCCAGCAGAAAGACGTTCTCATCTAAAGAGAGAAGTTGAAGTTTCTCCATCACTTAATCTTCGAAACAATTTAGGCATTTAAATTGGAACTTGGTTTGAAGCCTAAATTTCAAGGGAGTCAATGAAATATAATTATCTCATTAACGTCTCCATCACGCAAGGAAAGATCGGGGGATCTAAAAAAAGGAAGACAACGCACTCTGAACGCCCCGTGCCGAAACCCGAAAATCGGAATAGGACTTGCTTCAATTTCAACTGTCGGCATCTGAAACTCCAATGTGGCGTAGAGGACCTCTAGGGCCAAAAGTAAGTTCAAGTAACAATGTTCATACATGTATGTGTTTGAGCATTCTTACTATATAACGTACTTGGTTGCTCCTCTTTTCCTTTTACCAAATTAGGCAAAAGAGGTTTAAAACATATCTGGTAAATCATAGATTCGATATTTGATCTTAAAAGATTTTGAGAAAACAATGTTGTTTTATTCCATGCAATTTTATTGGGATGTATAAGAAAGCTTATTTTTCTTCCCTTCATCACTTTCTCATAATCTCTTTATCTCTAACTCGAATTCAGAAAAACATGATTTTGAAAATCAATAAATAAAAACCAACAACTCTAAAACGTGAATGAAAACCCAACTTGAAAATAAGACATTGTACTTTAAGTTAATACAATTTTAGAGGTAAAAGAAAAGGTGACTAGAAGAAAGAAAAAAAAAATGAAGTGAAGAAAAGAGAAGAGAGGAGAGAAAGCTTATGATCTATACTAGCCTATTAGAAAGATGAACGATCTTTGTGAAAGGATGACTTGCATGTTTCCCTATTTATAGCATTGTGTTGAGTAAGTATGAGTTGGCATATTACAACGGTATTGTATTGGATTCAATGGATCAACAAATTGTATGAATCTCTACCAAAAGAAACGAATTGTATGAAATATATAGTTTCCATACAAGACCAAAGATGACTGGTATTTGGTGAAATTCAAAATAAAAATTCAAGATTGAACCCTTTTTGGAAAAATAATAAACTTATGAATATATCTACAATTAAAATAACAACTCATTTGTGTATATGAGACTCTTTTCTCATCGTTTAAATGAATTGAGTAATATCGTAATAAGACTCTTTAATCGAGTTTAAGATAAAGTAAAATGTGTTTTCTTTATACAGCAATCGTTATATATCAAATATGGCATTTGTTAATGATCTTAAAAAATATAAGATTAAGCGCGCATTATAACTGACTAACTTTTTACTTGTGCATTTGCACGCAACCACGATCACCTAAAAAGAAACTTGAGTGGTTAATTTTGATTTATTATATTATACAGTTATACGTCCCTTTACCCAAGTAGTTCTTCTTTATTATCTCTATGTTTTATATTCTTTTTATTTATTTATTTATTTATTTATTTTGTTGTTTACTATAATAACCTTTGTTTTAATTTGTTTCAGTTGGCTCACTAAGGATAATTATAGTAGTTCAGTATAATTGTCATACAGTTTACATATCGCACCAAATTAACCTAAATGGGGCTCCAGCTCTCTCCAAAACCTAGCCATCGGGGCTACGGTTCTTAATTTTGGTGATCATTTTCGGTCTCCAGTCTAAGTTGGGATCACTTCTCCTTACTCCCAAGTCGGCCCTTCACCGCGAAACACTTCTCTATACTACCAAGGCTGGGTCTGAAATGGATCAAGCCCTACCATGATTACCAGATCATGGTTGTTAGGCTTGGTACTGAGTAATTGAAAACCGGAAGCAGTGAATCTAATGCCGCTCTGGTCTAGAGACTTGACTGTACCTACTACTAGTTAGATGCAGTTCAGCGTGGCAGCGATGGCCCGTCTCGGAAAGCAGCCGAGAATCTATTCGGGTGGTGTACTCAATTTAGATTGGGTGCTCACATCATTTTTAGGGCCCAATCTGGTTTTGAGGCCCAAGCCAAGTTGGGTGTACAAACTAACTTCTGTTTTGAAGCCCAATGGAGGTTTGGGACTAGAATCGGGGAGGGTTTCAATGTGGACTCCTCTTAGAGCCTTTAGATGGAAATGGGCCAACCGAATGAGCCCTAAGCTGCTAGGGTTTCATATTTTAGACCCGAGAGGTGTCGATCTAGGAAGAAATGAATTCCTTGTTACAAGTGTCACTATTGAATCTTCTACAGTAGTACTGAAGAATGATTCAAGTTCTTATGCGGACCATGGAATGTCAAATGAGTGAACCACGAGATATTTACCACCGTGGGTACTATCACAACATCTTGTTTTGTCTATAGATGGCAGCGGACGGGGATTTAATGGCCACTCTGGCTTTAGGCTTTCACAATTTTCTCAAAATTCGATTACACTATTTTTGAATGTGTTTCGATATGCTTGTTTTCTAGCTCTATTTTGTACTCATGCTCGTTGGAGCATTTATTAATTAATGCAAAACTGTCCTTTAATTCAAAAATAATAATAATAATAATTATAGTAGTTCACAATTTGGTAAATAACATGACTGTAGCCTTTATTAAAGTAGAGATAACTGATGCACGCTTAAGCTCGATTTATTAAGAAATATTTTTTAGTCCCCCTTACAATATAAATACATTCAAACCCTTTTATCTTCCAAAATATTAGGGGTGGGTAAAAAATCCCGTAATCTCGAACACATCCCGGTTTCGTCCCGAAATTTACCGAGATGAGACAGGATTTAAATCTCAAAACGTCAGGCTCGTCCCGTCCCCTCCCTATACAACGGGACGGGACACTAGACGGATAATTCAACTCTCGTTTAAGCCCGTCTTGTCCCGACTATTTTAATGATTGATTTTTTATTGATTAAGATGTGATTTGAGCCTTTCATTTAAGTGTTTTAATCTTAGCTCTTTTTTTTTTCTTTTCAGAAAATGATATCTAACTACCATAAATAGTTGTTAAACACATAAAACCCACATTTCAAAAGATTTATACAAATAAAGACAGAAGCCCAAACCCAAAACAAAACAACATTAAGCCTAATCCAAATTATAAATGCACAATGACCATAATGCCCAGGATTTTGATAAAATTACATATCATGCCACTCACTTCCTTCTCTCTTCTAGTCTTCCCTGATCTGATTCTCTGTCTCTCTCTCTCTCTTCTAGTCTTCCCTGATCTGATTCTCTCTCTCTCTCT
>NC_020495.1:8628522-8640324 GCF_000184155.1 Fragaria vesca subsp. vesca | reverse complement strand
TACTACTACGTACTACTCTCTCTCTCTCTCTCTCTCTCTCTCTCTCTCTCTCTCTCTCTCTCTCTCTCTCTCTCTCTCTCTCTCTCTCTCTCTCTCTCTCTCTCTCTCTCTCTCTCTCTCTCTCTCTCTCTCTCTCTCTCTCTCTCTCTCTCTCTCTCTCTCTCTCTCTCATTCATTTGTTGAGAAGTCGCATCGGGATGTATCGAATAACATCAACCGCATACTCCTCCTCTTCTTCATCTTCATTGGACACCATCAATGATTGACCAAATCAGTGATCAGGTGGCTCCGATCAATTGCAACCGGGGGAGAAGCTGATCGATCAGGCGATGGTGGTAGCGCAAGGAAAGAGGCGACAGTTGCAGCTTCCGTTTGGGCGTCTTCTTCAATTGATTATTCAGGATCTATTTTGATTCCATTGTGTTGGAGTTTAGTGGCAGCAGTGTTAGGTGGGGTGTAAGCTTCATCATTGTTGGGGTGGGGTCGGAAGACGTCGAGATCTTCGATGTTGCCATTGTCGTCTTCGAATTCGGAAGATGAAAGATCTTCATTGTTCTTGGGGTGGGTGCTTGTCACACCCCGGTCCTGACGTCGGTAGGTTTTAAGCACCGGACGCCGATTTCGAAGCTTGAACGAGTGTTACAAAGTGGAATGTAAACAAAAGCACTATCTTCTAGGCTCTTCACTCTAGGCTCGTCAAATCCTTTTCCCGGCTCGGTACAACCTAAGTATTTTTCTGCAAAAATATCAAAGATGGGTGGGTGAGCATAACCACGCGCTGAGTGAGTAGACCAATGTAATATGCCCGTAGTCATGTCATTTTACACACGCTACAAAATACGTATATCGTATACACATCACTTCACGCAATTCATCACATCGCACAATCCCTTCTCATTAGATATCCTTCAATTTAGTGATCCCCACGGGAACCTAATGACCTTCAAGTCCTATACCTCCATGTGTCACATCATTACTTCAGCATAACCAATCAAGAAGTTCACATGTTCCATGACTAGTCAAATAATGGATCCAACACATAATTATATATAAACTCCGCACAATTCGCAAATAGACATGCTTCACTCGAAAACAGAGAGATATTTCATAAATATATCAAAATCATGTTTTCGACGATGTTGATAACAAATAAGAATATTTGAAACATATTACACAAATCTACTCACCTCGTCAATACGAATCCTCACTAAGGACAGCGATCGTAAACCTAACCTCTTAAAACGAGCCATCTAGAACTCACCGTTGGATCTAACCCAAACCTCAAGGATAGAAAAAGGACATCGATACGAACCCGTAACCCTTCTTGGATTGAGAATCATAGTTATGGAATAAAAGTTATGATCCGTCAAAGTTTTATGATGAAAACTTATAGAGAGAAACATCTAGAGAGAAAAACAAGAGGAAAATGGAGAGAGAGAGAGAGGCATAAACGTAGCTGCTAATTATACCTAATTATACCTATATATGTATAGGAGAGTTAGCCGACTTGGTAAAGTCGGTTTGATGGTTTCCCAAATAAATAAAAAATGACACTTGTCCACACCTAATTGGACCACACCATCCTTTGTCATCCCATGAAACACATGAAAGATGACTATGTGATAGGTAGACACGTATGGCTGCTATTCTTACTCGGTAAGTAACGGCTTTTGACTAATGAGAAGATGTCATATCAGCATCTCGAATTAATTTCGACGAAATTTTGGAAAATCTTTTAAAATAGCTTGGAAGTCCGAAAAATTCACTGAAAAATACAGCTAACTCGTGGCGACCTCTATTTTCTATTTCTAAGAAGAAAAATTAATTTTGAGAAATTTCAAAATTTAGGATGTTACAGTGCTACTGCTCGTGAAATTCTCAATTTTAGAGGATAAGGCAGTAGAAGAATTGAAGGATAAGGCAATATAGCAAAATTGAAAAATAAATCTTCAAGCAATAGTAGTAGAAGTGGAGAAGGCAGTAACATAATTGGAGGATAAGGCATTAGCATAATTAGAGGATAAATTTTCAAGTAATAGTAGTAGAAGTGGAGAACTACAGTAGCAGAAGTGAAGGATAAGGTAGTAACAGAGTTAACATTTATTGTCTTAGTCTTCTGTTATCCAACTGCTACTGCTTCTACTGGAATTAACTGTTATTACACTAAGTTATCGTCATGCTACTACTTCTATTGGAATTAACTGCTACTACACTAAGTTATCGTCATGCTACTAGTTCTACTGGAGTTAACTGTTACTACACTAAGTTAATGAAAATCTGCTATTGTATTGCATTTACTGGAAATCTCAAAAGGGAAACTTTTATCTTCTAAAAATATATTTAATTAGTATAGGGTTAGTTTGGTAAATTAAACCACAACACATGGCAAATAGATAAGAGTTTGTCCTTATTTGTTAAAAATTGTCTTTATTTGTTTAAAAATTTTGTAGATAGATGTATTTGTGTTTCAAATCTTTTTGAAGGGGGTGTATGTGACTTGCTATTGTTTCTTTAAGTTACTAGGTTGTCTTCGATTCAATAACAATGATGTTTAATACTTTAATTTATTGATTGTTTTATGCTCTCTTCTTGCACCTAGTAGTGATGACAGGTTTAGAGAAATCAAGCAATATAAACTCTCTTATTACACCGTGTTGTACTTGTAAATATGTTACAAGTACTTGTTAATGCTTAATAGAGTAAAGAGCACTATAAAACTATAGAACTCTTTCTTTTACTTATAAGTTTATTTTCAACTTTTTTTATCCGGGACTGGGTCCATCCCGTCTCCTCCCGACCGGGATATGACCCGGATGGGATGAAATCTAAAAAAACCAAAACTCGTCTCGTCCCATCCCGATTTCATTGTACGGAACGGGCCGTGGGATTAGTTTTATCCCATCTCATCATGTCCCATTCCCGGCCCTACAAAATATTCTCAAAAGAAAAAAGAAAAAAAAAAATTTGTCAGGATCGGAATATATGGAAATATTACAAATTATAGAATGATTTGAACATTTGGCCAACTTCTCAAAACAAACCATGATCATTGATCAACATCCAACTATTGCAGCTATATCCAACAAATGGTTTTGTACATAGAACTTAGTTTTCCTTTGTTATCAACTTATCATGGCTATTATGGCAAGTGGATTGGCCTCTCAATATTCAAACAGTGGAACTGTACCTCAAGCTCGCATGTTGCTTCATTTTCCCAGAAGGCAATGACAGTGAGTCGAAATAAAAATACCAACTAAAGTGAGCCATATATGACACTTTATAATCAAGTAATCAACGTCCTCCGGCTGAAAGACTTTCTCATTAAAAGAGAGCAGTTGAAGTTTCTCCATCTCTTAGGCTTTGAAACAATTTTGGCATTCAAACTAGAACACGGTTTGAAGCCAAAAGTTTATCATCCCTATATTTAAAGGGAGACTCTTTTCCTTTTACGAAATCAGGAAAAAGAGGTTTAAAACTTATCTGGTAAATCATAGATCCGATATATGATCTCAAAAGATTTTGAGGAAACACTGAGACAAACTTGTTTTTATTGGAATGTATAAGAAAACTCGTTTTTCTTCCCTCCATTACTTTCTCAGGATGTAAGAGAAACTTGAAGACAAAGGACAAGTAAAGTGAAGAGAGAAAATCTGGAAAACAAGATACATGTATGAGGAATGGAGGATTTTGTGAATGGATGATTTGCCATGGTAGCTCTAGCCTCATGTTCCTCTATTTATAGCATTGTCTTGGGGTAGGTATTTATTGGCACATTGTACTGGTGCATCTACATTCTACGAACCAAATAAATTTTATGAATAGTTTCTATACAAGATCCGTATACATGGTATCTGGTGAAAACCATACTCCATATCCATGACAATTTAATTTAAAACTTTTCTGGAAAAATAATGAACTGATTCTTATATTTGATTATATGCATATAAGTTTCCTTCTTTAAAGAAGAAAAACATGAGTAATATAGTAACGTCACTAAACTCTATGCCTCTATCCGCGTTCTTAATGGTTGAACTCGAGTCTAATATAAGGAAGAAAATTATTTCATTCCTTACATAACATCCAATGATCATTTTCTGTAAAAAAAAATAGTGAGGAGCACTATCTATCCCACTATATTGGGTTGAACACAATATGCACATTTCTCATTCGAGGATCATCTCTAACAACATTGAGTGATCTAGAAAACTGAATTTTACAACCACTGCAAGTAGTCTAGTCGTCGAGTGTCAAGCAAGAAACTCTACTAGCCAAGAGTTTGAAGTTGTCAATGTTATATAAATGCTCATACCACTAAAGCTAAGTTGAGGATGCAAATGATTTGATGTGCCTTCGATTCTTAAGATACATTTCATCTTATTGCCGGGTCCAACAGTTAGATCTAATATGAGTTAGGATACCAACCAAAAACGATAATTCGTGATTGGGCTCATCAATATTGAACAAAACAGTTAGTGGGCTTCTAGCTGTTCCCGATTTAATGGGCTAGAAATTTAGAGAACTACAAGCTTGGATAGACATTTTTGTATATCAAGCCCAACATACTAATCTCATTTTTAAACACAAAATCCCATCACTTCTATGATTAAACACAAAATCCCTACAAGATCAAGTGGACCACACAAACACCAACAGATTTGAACACCCAAAAACAAAGATTAATAAACTTTGGCTAATGATGAAGGGCTTTAGTTTATTGGGTAACCTCGTGCAACCATTAGGAGCCTTTGTTATTAATGTTAAAAAATGGTACTTTTGCACAAGGAAAAGCTCATGCCAGCTTAAGATTGTTTCACTTAGTTTAATAATGCAACTAGACCACGTTTAAGCCCCTAAATCAAAAGAGAGCTCACTAGTTTAGTTTACTCAAGGTCAGAGGAAACATCCTTGCAAGGAAACCTAGAATATGGAAATAGAAGAAACGCAAATGGGCACTTTTGTTTATTCAACATGGTCTCCCTCATGCTTACAACAAGGCAATAAATAGGTTGTCTCCTAAATAATGATTAGCAGTTTCACCTAAACAATCATACCATTTCTCATATTTCTCCTTAGATTTCTCAATCTGGAATATATTAATTATTAACATAATTAATTTTATTTGACTATTTTTGATCTAATTTTAACAGCAATCAGCGGAAAATAGTGATACAGCTATAAGTAAGAACGAAAATATTACCTAAACACTCTTCATTTATTTTTTTCAAATCTAATAACCGAATAATAATATTGCGAACCATATTACCATAATTTTTTTTTTATTGGTTACACATATTACCATAATATTGAGTATTAGAGAACTCAATATTTATATTCCGATAATTGGGACTTTAATCATTTGAAGTAAGGGAGCATGATTGAGCTTGAGTGCTAATTACATTTCCAAAGATTAGCCTCTTGTACCCAACAAATAAAAAAAACTCAAATGATTAAACTAATGATAGCCTAATATACCCTGTCATTCCCCAATTATATAATCCCAAGCCCACCAACAAAACATGCTTTTCCAAACACAATCCTTAAAATCATACATACTTTTCCGCATTCCGATACCACCCTTACATGCCCCGCATGTTCCTGCCCTATAATTAAACGAACCCATGGGTATAATCGTCCACACATCTCAAAATCGCGTACGTGCGACCCAACCCAAACATCGATTAACGGAAAAAACCGAATTAAAGCATTAACCACATGATGACCAGCTCAGCAGGTCAGACACGTGGGCCCCAACAAAAAATGCTTGAACGGGGTATCAAAGCAAAAGCTGGCCTTGGGGTAAATGGTCGCACGTGCACGTGCGGAGAATCGTAGAAGTACGGCCGGGATCGGCTCTGATTAGATCAGGCGGTGAGGGAGGGTCGCGGAACCGACTCGGCCGGTTCAGAAGGTGAGAAGGAACGGGGGTAGGGGGAAATAAAGAAAATAAAAATTGGGTGGCAAATGATTTGGGTTGGGCTGTTGACCATTGACCAGATCCAGCAAAGAAAGAGGGGGTAACTTTGACCGAAAGTGCACGTGTGGGCGGGCAGGGATAGACGTGTGCTTTGCTGTTTTCATAGAGAACTGTGCTCCACGTAGGTTCCACATGAGTGGTAATAATAGAGAGAGAGGCCCAAGTTGGGTAAGGTCCGTCTAGGAAGTTATCAGGGTTTTTAAGAAATTATTTATTTGCCCTTGTTCGTACGTTCATAACCTAAATTTATTTCCTTGTGTTCTTGGTCCTCGTCATTACTTTCAAATCATTGATGGGAGAATTCAATTAATTTTGGATTCGGTATCTGATTTTGATTAAGTTGAATAATATAGTATCGGTACGAGCAAGATTTGTTTGTTAAAAACTTGAGTTAGCAAAATTGATAAAGAAAAATAGATTGTACTTGTAGATCAAACCACATGATTCGATTAAAAAATGAATATCGAAATCCACTTTCATTTTATAAACATACCAGATTTTAATCTGCTAAAAGTCATTTCTCTCGTGAAAGGGGTTCCAAAATCATATATCATTTCATTGAATATGAAAGAAGTTAACATTTATGACTTGAGTGATATAAAGTTAGGCGCACCGAATAACTTTATACTAATGGAATAATGAGAAAAAATAGAAAAGAGGGATAGAAGTTCTTAAGATATTGGTCGTACGCTCATGTCATTGGAGATAGATTTCAACATACTTAACTATTTGAATCATGCTTAAAACTATTGTACGAAATAAAATTTTATATGTGATTTCACGGTACAATAAAACTTAATAATTCATATGCGGCAATGTACAACTTATTTTAACAACTTCATGAGTCGAACGCGTATAGTTATAAAAGAGATCGAGTTCTTGACTATGATTTCCGCAGGCTAGCTACTTGCAACGATCTATGACCCTGTACTGCTGTACGATAGAGTTCAGCTGAAATTCGGTGGCAATAGTGATTTTGAAACCTACATGTATAATGTATTGATAAAATTAATTAATTGCACATATGAATACAGAACCCCTGAATCCGAAATTCTCTGGCATGGGATTGGTTTCGTAGCATACCAAAAAGAAAGAGATCAGTCTGACCCCTACAAAGATCATGAAAATCTCTTGGACTAGAACAGGATAAGATACAATCCAGATTACACAGCACGTCTAGTCTTTCCTCATAGTTGCAAGAACTAAAAGAAAGGAAAAGCTCATATGGATGGGGTCTAGAGGAAGATGACATATAAATATGATTGGCGGAGGTGGGGATCGCGAGAGGGGCATGAAATTCCTGTGACCAACACAAGACTAACAAGCCAACTGAAGCGTCTTATCAAACTCTCCGAAAAGACCCCCAAATTCCCAGTCGCTCAAATCATTGAAAATGCCTGATGGTCCTAGTCCATCTGAAGGAGATTATCATAAGGGTATTTTGGTCATTCTGAGTTCACCAGATAGAAACAAGCACCCAAGAGAGGGGGGTCGCGCTTCACGTGCCGTCCACATGGGACGGAACCGTGTGGGGAAATGGTGGGCGGGTCCTATTATCGGGTTGTCGGGTAAAAAGGACAAAACCTATCCATTCCTTCATCTAATTCTTCTTCTGGAGATAAATAATTGGATCCTAAATAATTAAATAAATAATTATGAGGTAAAAACGTCGAAATTCCATTGTCGATTTGCATGGTTGTACACTTGTACTTGGGAAAGATTTATGGGCTTCCAATCATCGTCCTCATTGTCGACAATTTCGACATTGAGAAAGGCATCTGCAACATTCTTCAACAGTTTTTGAAGCTCCTTGTATGGTCAAATCGGTCGGGGTGAATGATTGTATTTCATTTCAGATCAATTTAGTGGAGCTTGTTAAATAATTTTACTTACGTTTCATTGGGAAATGATTAAGTTTTTTAATTATCGTATATACCCTCACATGCCTAGTGCCGTTTGATCTATTCTCTTAGAGCATCTCTAACAACTTCCTCATTTTCTTGAAATTCTCAATTTTGAGGAATATAGAGCTATTTTTATATCCAACAGTTTCCCAACAGTTTCCCCATCTCATTCCCCAAAATGGAGATGAAGAAGAAAAAGAAGTCTTCATTCCCCAAATTTACAGCAAAGCTTTCCTTCCCCAAAATTAAATTCTTCACGTGCTACAACGAATTTAAGACAATAATAAAATATTTTATTGGGTAGTTTATTGTTACAATGAAATATATAATGTTTTTTGTTATAATTAATGATGATATATTATATTTTATTGTTGTATTAAATGCTGAAATCTCTAAAATGGAGAAGTTGCTGGATTTTGATCATAATTTTTTTGGAGATTTTAGCTTTTGCTTCCCCATTTTAAATAAATTTTAAGGAAGCTGTTGGAGATGCTCTTATGAGTAAGTGAAATGTCGTGAATTCGACTTACGATAGACTCATTCTGTCATTTATGTTGTTTATTTGATAACATATATATATATATATATCCTTACATTATATAGGTATCAACAAACAAATCAGTTATACATAAAAAGAAGATAATCAATACTCAATATTATACATTCTATGAACAATCCAAAGTATTTATAGGAATGAGAAGTTTCTTACACTCAAGAATTCGAAGCCAAGGTCTTCAACAAACTCTTCTAATTTTATTAAAAACGTATTTCGATTTTGATGCTTAAACAAATTTCTTCTATCATTTCTTAGTCAGTTCAACTGTAATATTGCTTATATGTGACAATTACTTGTTTATGATTGGATACAGCTCATAAAAGTTTTCCTAAATGAAATATGAAAAGGGCCAGTCACTCTAGAGAGTCTAGCTCTCGTAAAATACATCATAAGAGGAATAAAGGCGAATAAGTTGACAATTTTCGTCAACAAGTTATGACAAAATTAGCTTCTTATCAGTTATCACGTACGTCCTTACTTTTTCTCTTCTTTTTTTTAATAACAATCGAGATCATAAATAAATTCGTATATTACTAATATTAGTGTCATCTTTTGTGAAAATAAATTTTTATTTTGAGTTTTAATTTGGCAAAAAATAGGCAAAAATTAAGTAAATGTCAAATTGGGTGATGGAACAAGTGCAAAGGGACTAGGGGAGGGACCTGGTTCACGTGAGAATCAGGTGGGAAGTAGGGAAAGGGAGCCTCGTACGGCCAAGCGAAGGGCATGATGATGGGGGCCGTGGTTTGTCGGGTAGTGTGAAGGCCAAATGACTTAATGAAGTAATAACGACTAATTATGACGTGGCAATTGGGGGAACACGTGGGACAGCTAGCATGCACCCGTGGGGACACGCTTAATCATCACCCGACATCTTGTCTGCCTTCCTTTCCCCAATTATTATTCAAATTTCCTATATTAGATTAGACCTCTTTTTCTTTTTAATTAATTTTGTGTGATATGCCCACTCTATCATCATCACCATCATTATTAGCATCATCATTCAACCCCATCATGCTCATCATCATGGTATTTCTGAGTTTCAACTTCATCTTTGCCTTTTCTGTAGGGCAATTTTATAGCCCACGCTCTCGTAGGGGCGGCCTTTTGGGTGTCGGGGGAAAGAATTGAGGCAATGAGCCCCTGAGCTAGGTTACCGATAATCGAAAAAAATATTAATTATTAAAGTGCAAGTTAATCGAGCAATTAGTATGTAATATTTTGATTCGGTCATCTACGTCTCATTATCATACATATATTATAATACCGTTAACAAAATTAAAACTAAAAAAAATAGTCCTAAGTATTTCCAACACAAAAGGTGATAACTTGAGATCAAATAAGAGGTTCTCTTATTATGAGTACTTAATTTGATCGGGTCAAAATTAAAATGAAATAAAGAAATTCAGGGTCTCTAGTTTTCATTAGATCTTCGCATACGGGAATTTAAGAACTTACATATTAATAGTGTAATTGCACCTTGATGCGTAAAATCCGTTCCGTATAAAATTCTAATTCAATTATGATATGAGTTTTCCGCAAACATTTTTTTACTTGTGAATTGGTTTCCGTCACGTTGCTACTAGCTAACTATAATTCGTATAAAAAAAATGTATTAGTTTCATGATTCTCTAACTTTTCCATGATATATTGTAGCATTTTCATGTGTAGTCATTTTAATATTTGCCATCTCTCAATGAAAAGGAGAAGCTAGTGAGTAGGAATCACTATACCCAATTACCTATAGATAAAAGAACACTAAACCGACAACAAGTCGAAGCTAATATCCCATATAGTAGATGGCACTATTAGCTAAACGATGGTGAAGGCCTTCGAAATTGGGCACTGGTCAGTAGTCACTATAGCAGATGTCACAATAATGCTTCCATAAATCATGGTTTGTCATGCCGTCATCATTGGACCGAATTTAGGGATGTGCTTGGCCTATAAAAGATATTGATTGGTCTTCTCCTTCTAAAGTCTATGTCGTTTTTGTCGAAATCTGATTTCAAAAATAAAAGAAAATCATCAACATATCCACCCGCATTGTGCGATGTGTTTCATTACATGCTTGTCAAATTAGTACAAGTTAAGTTGTTACACACGTAAAAACATGTATATTTTTATGAAATGTCTAAATAACGATACATTAGGGTTTAAGAGAACAAGACTAGGAGCGTGACTACCACCTTGAATTATTGTACTATCAATCAAACTTAGATGTACGTTTGGTGCATGTGTCATGTCAGCTGTAACAAAACTGGAAGTATGACCTAAAACTTCAACATAAAAATTATTTGGGGACAACATCACCAACATACTTTCAAAAAAAAACATCACCAACATGTGTTTGTAGTGACGGCAAGAATTCCCAAGAAAAGTGACTAACAATTTCACACCCATATGTCATGAGTGGGATTTATATAAATTCATTTTACCATTTAAAGTTTGGGGTTAACTTCGTTTCAGTGTCCGTTTACTTAATTTAAAAAATTTATCTCATAAATCATGTTTAATTGCTGAAATTCCGACTAATTTGAACGTTAATTTTGACCTTTATAACTCATTTTATTAGTTCAAATAATCATATAAAAACAAAAATCGTCTTTTATGACACTTTTTCTAAGATTCTATTTTAACATTTAACATTCAAATTAGACGAAATTTCAACAATTGAGCATTTAACATCCAAATTAGACAGAATTACAACAATTAGCATAATTTATGAAAATTAGACACCATAAGGGGTAAATTTTCAAAATTACAAGTATGAGCATTAAATGATGTTAACCTAAACATCAGAAAGTTAAACTGAAATTAATCTAAAGTAAATGTAATGCTACTAATTTGAATGACTTTAGTAGAAATTGGATATTTTCCAATACGTTTAACGTATAAACTACATGTCATTATCATTTTTTAGTCTTAATTGAGTTTACTCGAATAAGGATACTATTTTACAGTTACAATGAACTTTTCATATGTTTACTACAATACTACATGAGTCATTAAAGCCGTGATATGAGGATTCAAAGTGATAAGTGAATACATGATCAGTTTTCAAAGGAGTTCTTGAAGTGATAAAGATTACATAAGACATGTATGGAAACTCAAACTATTAACATACAATAGCCTTACTCATAATTGTTAATTTTATAGATTCTTCTTTCCTTTTGTTTGGTGGTGCCATCATTAGCAATTGTTTATGACTTATTATTGAGTCACAGTGAGAACATTTGGGATTTGAATTTGCCAACCAGCAAAGGTTGATGGTCTCCATGACCATTCAATCATGACCATCCAATCGAGAGAGAGAGAGAGAGAGAGAGAGAGAGAGAGAGAGAGAGAGAGAGAGAGAGAGAGAGAGA
>NC_020495.1:8626906-8628502 GCF_000184155.1 Fragaria vesca subsp. vesca | reverse complement strand
GAGAGAGAGAGAGAGAGTTTTGATTAGATGGTCATGGAGACCACCATCCTTTGCTGGTTGGCAAATTCAAATCCGAACATTTGACTACATTTGATTTTGAATGCAAAGCTACGTTTACATTATTGACAGCCATATGAACTAGTTTTTGAAAGATAAATATTTCAATGATAAGGCTCAAGTCATAATGGCAACAAAGCACTATTACATTAGACAGTTAACTCATTTATTCAATTAAGCTAAACACAAGATTAAACCAAATACAAAACAAGATACAAGAGAAACATAAAAACTGGAGTCAAGGCGTCTCAATTGCGGTACTCCAAATTTCAAGAATTCATCTAGCTGCATCAGGCTTGCTCAGTATGCCAAGTTGTTCAAACACCGCAACTTAAGCCACAATTAGTTTGAAATCAGGCGCAACAACCCAATTCCAAACATAACTTTTTTAGGGTTCGGGTTTAGACCTAGGCCTAAAGACCTGAGCCCATTCCCAAACCCTAGAAGATTCACATCTCTTGTAGCCGATCTCCACCAACATTGACGACAGCCAAGACGGCTTAACCGTCATCACCCTTGAGCACACTGATATCATCATCAATCCCAGCCTGGACCTAGCTCCAGGAGCCGAGTCCAAACCCAAACCCTAGCCCGAGCCCAAGGACTTATGTTTAAGTCCAGGCCTAAGGACTCATGTCCAAGCCCAGGCCCAAGGACCTTAGGCCAAGCCAAAACCCTATTAGGCAGTGGTCGGATCTTCGCAACAACCATGGATTTCGACGGCTTCCAAGGTCCTTCTCTCGGCACACAGATCGCCGAAATTAGCAGGTTGATCATCATCTTTCTCGATTTAGCTTTTCGCCATATGTTAGCAAGCATGGCAAACATCTCAGATTGAGGGTTATTTGGCAATCCCATCCCTCTTTGAAGAGTCGTCGACCTGAAACCACTTATTGTAAGTTGTTTCTTTGCAGTGTTATGGACACCAACCTTCTCTCATCAGAACAACGCTCAGCCACAAACAAAAGCCATGGATAGAGCCCTAGTTTGGTCTGGATCCGGAAGGTGCCGTCTGTGAAGATGATATTCTCTCTCTAAAACACCTCCTTCGGTTTCCTACCATTGGATGGTCGAGAGAGTCTAAGATTTGACGCCGCTGCTAGGAAAAACCTTTGAAACCCTAAGTCGCTCCGCGTAAGTCGGATCAACATTGCACCTCTTTGATATCAATCATAGCCATATGAGTGATTTTAGAATTGCTTAATTTAAGTTTTGAGAGCACAATTTCGATAACACGTTTGCTAACTTGGGATTTACATATATTTTATTTTCTTCAGTAAATTATAGAGTTTAGATCTCCGTATCAATATGAATCTCACAAAATCCAATTCCAGATGACAATGATCGACCTAAATGTTTGTTAGTAATGATTCAGGATGGTTAATTAGTATATTGTAGCATTACCAATTAATCACTATTTATTTCAAAATGAATGAGACACCAAATTTTTATACCAAAATCTTATACCAAATGATGTGGCATGTTCAAACTCATTAACTTTATTAGAAAGGAATAGCTACATGGATTTTGTACTATTTT
>NC_020495.1:8610016-8617055 GCF_000184155.1 Fragaria vesca subsp. vesca | reverse complement strand
AAAAAAATAAGATAGTATTATTTTTTTTCTATTAAAGAAGAAATTTAGGATATATTCTTAAATTTTTATTAATTTTTCTTTAGGTACAAATGCATTCTTATCTTTTTATTCATTTTTCGTTAGGTACAAATACTATGATATCTATATCATCACTTAATTAGTAGGAAAATTGATGATATGACAAGTGCCACATTATTTAGTATTAATATTTGGGATAGCTTTTTGGTGTCTCAAGTATTTCTTTATGTAATGATCTATAATCACCATTTTTTACCTACACGATTCACTCTGTTACAAATCTTTTTTTTTTCCATTACTACGGTCTAGAATATAGAATTACATTATTTGATTTCGCAGATTAGAACATGTTAACAAAGTATCTCTCTATGCAAACTAATTTCAATCTGAAATATTAAATCATACTAATATTTTCTAACGGTCTATAATAATTTATTTTTGTTTTGAATTCGGTCTATAATTAGGGCTGACTTGATTATTTGTAGATACTTGTATTATTGTACTTCCCTATCTGCAATGATTAGACTAAGTCACTTGGAAAATAGATAAAAAAAATTTGGAAAATGAAATAAATGATTGGCTGATTTTTCTTTTCCTGAAGGGATAAATGATTGGCTCATTATCTCAGGACAGAGTTGTCATTTCATCAGGTCTGGCCACTGATCACCTCCAACTTGCCTGAGTTTAACACCTGGAGATGTAGATACAGATCCCCCAGAAAGCCCAACCAATTCAAGGGACCGTGACCACACGCGACTTCGGAAACGGGGGCCAGTTGGGAGAGTGTGTCTTGCACGCGCTAGAGTTGGGAGAGTTGAGACTTGGGAAGTGATGAGTTCAAATGATTGTGATGAGGAGGGTGTCGGGAAGTGGAGGGACAAGATGACACGCACGACTGCTAGATGTGGGGTTTTTGTGTGGGGCCCACCAATGTGGGGAGGAAGAGCGTGGGAGAGCACGTGTTCGGAAGGCCCACGCAGGACATGTTGGTCCACGTGAGAGTTGGGGTTTCTTTCTTCCACGCTTTCCCCTCATTTTCAAACTCCCTATCTCCCCCACGTGAACTCCACTCTCCTCTGCCCCAGTCCTTTCTCTCTCTGTCTCTTTGTTTCTTTTTCCTTTTTTTTTCCTTAAACATTTTTCCAGTCTTGGACTCTTGGCTCAGCTGTAAAAGCTCTGTTAAAGTAACTTTTTTCCTTTACATTTACCGGTCCCTTTTACACTTCGGTTTTACCTACAAAGACATACTTGCACTACCTAAATAACATCTCTTAACTCCGTCTCAAAGTGTTACTAAATTTAAAGAGGGGTTGTATCTAAATTACATTTGGTCTCAGGGCGTTACTTAACTCCGTCTTAATAAAAACTTGACAACTTTGTCACCATTTTCATGCAAAAATATTGGTTATTTGGCATTGATTTCCCGTGTTCGGTTACTTGACTTAATTAAATCTCTAGAGCTGACTTTTACTGAAGAATTTTAATAAAGTCAATAAAGTCAATAGACATAATTCCAATACCAACCAAGAGCGGGAGTTACTTAATGTTACCTAATTTACAAAGCCACATAATTACAGCCTCGGCTCAGATTGGTCCATCGCACTCTCGCTGTGTCCAGTAGCAAAACCACCTCTAATTTCAACGCCCAAGTTCCAAGAGCGTGACCAACACGTGCAACCGGGCGGAGTCTTCTATCCGTAACAGTATAGGGGCACGAAACGCACCGGTTTGAACCGGGAGAAAAGGTTGAGAAAGCGATGCCTTATTCCAAGACCCACTGCCCTCGTGGGAATCGCATGGGAAAGAAAAAAAGGAAGGGATTGAAAAGATGGCCATGGATAAAAAAAAAGAAAAGAAAAGAAAAAAGAGAGAGATAAAGAGCACCTTGGGTAAGGGGGCCCCCACCACGAAGAACCAGAAGAGAGAGAAGCAGGAGGGAAAAGCTGATCTGTCTGTTTTCCCGCCAATCATGACCAT
This sequence comes from Fragaria vesca subsp. vesca, assembly GCF_000184155.1. Lineage (NCBI taxonomy): Eukaryota > Viridiplantae > Streptophyta > Magnoliopsida > Rosales > Rosaceae > Fragaria > Fragaria vesca. The sequence goes on along the minus strand of NC_020495.1, from coordinate 8,615,060 downwards.
CCGTTCCACCTGATTTGATGGTTTGCCAAGCTTCTGGTCCTAATAATGAAGCCACAGAAGATAATGTTGCGGGTCCCAGGTGTTTTCAGCCGTCCGATTTTTACCGTATTGATCTGATGGTGGGGGTGGGCCCGGGAGGACATTAATGCCTGGGATACGGTTGTGATTTGCATTTCGGGGTGGGTTATGAGTGCAACCGAGTTGCATTAATTTGGTTTGGTTACATTTACTTTTAGGGGCTGGTATGTGGGACTTAAATTTACCATTAACTCTTCTAACATATTCTTACATCATTTGGTAATTATTATAGTGTTAGTATCGTTTTGTCTAGTCACTCTAGTGATAAATATTTCGTTCATAATTCAGAGATTACATATTTGAACTCATGTAATATTAGCTGTGATTTCTAAGTTGTTAATCTGATAAAAAGATGTAACAAATTTTATGTCGTTAGTTGAATTTTGACTGATCTAATTGTTTTCTCTGAATATGAGTAGCTAGGTAGCAACAAGGTGGTAGCAAAACTCGGAACTTGAACTGCAATCTTTAACGTTTCAATGGGCGAACTTCAGTGAGTAAAACGTATGCTTACTGACATGTTTACTAATGGTTCACAAGTGGCTATAAATACTATGAGTTTTGTTTTAAATTTAGTGTGTGCGGAGATAACAAATCATGTGAGTTTTTGGCATTACAAATATAAAAGTGCGGGCAACATTGAGATGTTAACAGTGACGTTTGAATTAGTCGTTTTGCAGGAACTGAAACTTTGCCGCTAACTTGTTGTTATTGATTTTGGAGTGATTGAGTGCATTCTTACTTTATGCTTAATATCATGCGTTCGATGTTTTATTTTTTGGATTAAATAGAGAAAATAGTTAAATAAGAAAAAAAAAACACTACAAAAGGATCTTATACCATATCACTTTTTCCTAATTATTTTTAATAAAAGAAAAGTGAATCAATTTAAAGAACCTGATTACACTTATTTTTCCTATTATACATCCTCAAATGAAGTTGATTGAACTTTTATAGTTTCAATTAACGATAGTATCAAAAGTGACTAATTGTTGGGACCAAGAGAAAAAAAAAGAGAAAGATTTCTGATATACTAGAAAATGAACTTACTTAGTTTAGCACTCGGTAAAATTTTTAAGTAAGTTTTATTCCAATCTACTTCAACCACTAGTCCACTACCACCCATTGTAAAAAGTAACCCAAATTCGTTACATGAAATACCCAACATTTTCTTTAAAACCTTGTTGACATTATCTACCAACTTTTATGGAAAATGCTCCATTTAGGGTTGATTGATGATTATAAGTCCGGTCCGAAGTAAATGATATTGCAGCGTTATCGATAAACATTAATTGTGATTACTGATTATATTTTTGATTTCATTTCCCAAAAGAAAGTTATAAAAATTTAATTCCCCCAACTCCTATGTCAAAATCTTATAATTAATAGAAATTAATTTGTAACCAATAATTGTATCTGTTTTTGGTCAAGCACTAGTTAGTACCCAATTTACCATGATAGCAATGTGTACCAAATGCACAGACAGCACAGTAATGTTTCCCAAATCCAGTTAAAAGGGCGGGTCCTTAATTCACCCATCCTTATTTACCATGGTTAAATGAAGGGCCTAGAGAGAGAGATAAGAGAGAGATAAAGAGAGAGAGGGTATTATTTTCTGAGGGAACAAGACTACAAGTGCCATGATTGAGATAATTGGGCTTCCTTCCCTGACACCTTAGTCATGATTGAACTTCCACACCCATTTCCTCTCTATAAAACCCATTCAACATCCCCACCACTCTTCTCCAAAACCAAACATCTCTCTCAACCCTCTTCCTTCAAACCCTTCTCTCTCTCTGTTTCCTCTTGAAGCAAACAAGAAGCTCACACAAATCAAGCAGCTAAGCTCAGAGGGTTCTTTTTCTTTGACAGAGAAAACCAGCCAACCAACCATGATGGTTGAAAGAGAAGATTTGGGTCTGAGTCTGAGCTTGAGTGCTTTCCCTCACCAGACTCATCATCCCAACAACAACAATAACAACCACACCTTTCAGCTCAATCTCATGCCCTCTTTGGTCCCAACTTCATCTTCTCCTCATTCTGGGTTCAATCCCCAAAAGCCCTCTTGGAATGATGCCTTGGCTTCTTCAGGTTTGTACATCTCCCATGGAGTTTTCTCATCACTTTTATGTATTTGCATGGCTTCCATTTTCAGATCTGGCTTTCCTTCACCCCTTTCCATCTGTTTTCTTTACTCATCTTTCCCCCTTTTCCTTTTTTCTCAGTTTTTTTCAGATCTGTGTAACTTTTGATCAAATTAAAACCAGACCCATGATTTGTTACACCTCCAATTCCAATACCCATTACTTGTTTTCGTCACTAATGCATCTTGATCCGAACATGCAGATCGGAGCTCGGACACGTGTCGTGGACCGGCCCGGTCCTTTCTCCGGGGCATCGACGTGAACCGTCTGCCGTCGACAGGCGACTGCGAGGACGTGTCGTCGCCGAACAGCACCGTATCAAGCGTAAGCGGGAAGCGAAGCGAGAGAGAGGCCAATGGCGAAGAACTTGACCTCGAAAGAGACGGCTCACGAGGCATGAGCGACGAAGAGGACGGGGAGACCTCAAGAAAGAAGCTCAGGCTCTCCAAGGACCAGTCGGCCATTCTCGAAGAGAGCTTCAAGGAGCACAACACCCTCAACCCTGTAAGTAGTGGACGATGCGAAAACTGAACAGAGAGATAAAATTTTCAGTTGGGTTTTTGTTTATCAAAAAAGGAAGCTTCTCTTTTGGTTCTGACATGAATGGTTTCGTCTTTGTTGCAGAAGCAAAAGCTAGCTTTGGCCAAGCAGCTCGGGCTCAGGCCTAGACAGGTGGAGGTCTGGTTTCAGAACAGAAGGGCAAGGTGAGCAATTTTCTTCCATGTCTCGTGGGTATTTTGGGTGATAAAATAAAATTTAATGGGTCATTTTTACCCTTCTGGACTGTGGTTATTTACTGGGTTCTTTGTGATTTGCAGGACTAAGCTGAAGCAAACTGAGGTGGACTGTGAGTTCCTAAAGAGGTGCTGCGAGAATCTGACGGAGGAGAACCGGCGGTTGCAGAAAGAAGTTCAGGAGCTGAGAGCACTGAAACTCTCCCCACAATTCTACATGCAGATGACCCCACCAACCACCCTCACCATGTGCCCCTCGTGTGAGCGTGTCGCGGTCCCACCCAACTCCACATCACCCTCCGCCACCGTCGATCCCCGGGCCCACCACCACCACCACCACCCCATGGTGCCCGTGCACCATCCTCGGGCCATCCCCGTCGCCGGGCCGTGGGCGGCCGCCGCTCCTGTCCTGCAACAACAACGGCAGTTCGAACCCTTCCGCACCGCCCGGCCGTGATCTGGCTGAGGGTGTTTTGGTTATTTTGGTGGGTCGGATATATCACCGTACCGATTATGTGCGAAAAAAGAAGCGGTTGTAATAGCGTACCGATTCTGATAAATATTCTCAGCTCGAAGTTTAGGTGTCTTCAGATATGGTGGGTAGAATATGTGATTTGGTGGGTCTTATGTGTTTTGTAGTATTGACCCATCATTCTCATCTTGTTCTTCATCATCTTCCTTTGTAGATTAGGGTTTGATGGTGCTACTAATATTTCTTCCCCCCTTTTTCCATAAACAATTTGTAGGGGTAAAGGAAAGGGAAGAAGGAAGAGGAGGACTTTTGATGTAAAGTGTTGATGTCTAATTATAATGTCATTTTAACAAATGTTAAAAAGAAGAGGTTGTGTTCTTAAATCAATCATGAAGACTATGATCGAATCTCTCCTTGTCTCCCTTTTGTCTAATGTTTTAGAATCCTCAATTTATGGGATTATAGGATTTGGTGGTGAGTGGTAGGTTGTGGGTTACAAATATATTCTTGTGGGATTTGGGAGTTGAATATTAAGATGAAGATGGACCCAGAAGTGCTATTTTTAGACCTTAATGGTGTGGACAATTTCCTAGTTCTTGGGGTTTTTCAAGTGTTTGACAAAAAACTTGTTCCTTAATAGTGGCTAATGTTTGTTGCTTTCTCTTACCAAGAATGTCAAAACTCCTAATTTTGGGGATTTAATATAGGATCACTTTTTATTTAGCTAATTATTTACTTGCCTTAGATTGCTACTCATTAAGGTAGCTGGAGTTGTTCATACTTACATGCTATGTTATGGTTTAGTTGGTACTCAAAGAAATATGCTCAGTGATTTCTGGAGGAAAGTAAAGCCACTAAGTTTGTCTGAGCACTAATATTCTTGAGTTTTTCATAAAAGGCTTTGAAGTTCCAGTTTATTGGGCTCCAATTTTTCTTGCAGAAAATAAAATGTTACAAGTTGAAGCCCTAGCTCAAATCCAATCCTTCTGTACTTTGTGTTTGTATAGGCACTGTTTTGAGGTCATAATAATTCAAATAGCTTTTAACCTCATTGGTTTTGTTGGTTATGGAAAGACAGTAACATACTTTGAAACCAAGGACTTGAAACCAAGACTACAAAGAGTACTGATTATTCCCTTCTTTATTTTCAAGACTTCTCGTTGTCACTTCCGGCACACTATCCTCGGCCATCATTATCTGCTTGTATGATGTACAACAACTACTCTGGTTCAAATCGGAGTGTCGATCGAACCCAAATCGGAACAGTATCATCCAAGCTAGTTTCAAGGAAGTTTCCTATATTCATAGAAAAAGATGGAGCGACTTAGTTTTGTCCTGAGAAGCTTCTTTGAAACTATCTTGGATGTTTAATCCCATCTTCTAAACCGCCTCCTATATAGGAGATCAGAATGAATGTATGAGATTCTAATTATATGAGAAGCATTTCCCAACTGTCTGCCAGATGATGATGACTTGAGCAGGCCTAAACCCTAGGTAGTTGTGCAACACGGTTAATCCTGTACCATTGTAACGAATAGCTAAGAGTGAGGAATTGAAGAAGGCAAGTAAAGATATCACATTAGAGTACTAGACTTGTGTGTGTATATATATATATA
>NC_020495.1:8608719-8609916 GCF_000184155.1 Fragaria vesca subsp. vesca | reverse complement strand
AGAGGGAGGAGGGAGGAGGCAGAGACGGGAGAGGGAGGGAGGAGGGAGGAGGCTAGGGTTTTTCTGCTGTCGAGCAGTTAAACCCGAAAACTTTAGCCGACGAAATAATTATTTCGTCGGCTACGGCTAAAGCTAAGAATCTCGTCGGCTAAGAATCAATTCGTCGGCTAAACCTTCTAAATTCGTCGGCTAAAACTTTGAAATTCGTCGGCTAAACTTTCGAAATTCGTCAGCTAAACCTTTGAAATTCATCGGCTAAAGTATTTTTATACATTTGGCACATTGTGATTTTGGTGATCAAACTTGAGAAAAAGAAATCCGACCGTCAGATCTGACCACCATGACAAAATACATGTATGACCAAAAATTCAACTTGATCTGACAAGAATAAGAGCTCGATCCGGACGGTCAATCTCCTAAGTCAAACCCCTAAAAGCACGGAAAATGTCGTTCGACCGTCTAAATTACGTATTTTGGCCGGACCTTCAATTGAAAATAGTTTTAAATCGATGACACGCAACAAGTCGTATAAAAATTTTACACAAAATAACCACTGAATATAGGGCTACTCATAGGGGGAAAAAATGAAAAATTGCATTGACCGCAACTATCGGCACCGAATATTTACCGGAATAGTGTGATTTTTTAACCGTGGATGTATTTCAACATTCTCGTCATATCTTATTTCATGACTTTTTGGCGTTTGAAGGTTTTACGTATAGTTTGTTTTTGAAACGGAACATTTACATAGCACTTGGTAAACAAGTTATACAACATTAGTATGCATGTTGTGATTGTGATGATCAAACTTGAGAAACAGAAATCCGACCGTCAGATCTGACCATCATGACAAAATACATGTATGGGAAAAAATTCAACTTGATCCGAAAAGAATAAGGGCTCGATCCGGATGGTCAATCTCGTAAGTCAAACCCCTAAACGCACGGAAAAGGTCGTTCGACTGTCTAAATTACGTATTTTGGCCGGACCTCCAACTGAAAATAGTTTCAAACCGATGAGACGCAAGAAGTCGTCTAAAAATTTTACGGAAAATAACCACCGAAGATAGGGCTATAGTAGGTAATAGAAAAATTTTAGGGTTTAGCCGACGAATACCCTAACTTATTCGTCGGCTATAGTATGTAATTAAAAAATTAAAAAAATAACTAAAGCCGACGAAATATTAAGTTATTCGTC
>NC_020495.1:8587445-8601053 GCF_000184155.1 Fragaria vesca subsp. vesca | reverse complement strand
CGACGAAATTTTAATTTCGTCGGCTAAAGAAAGTTTAAAGTCGTCGGCTAAAGTCACAGACTTTAGCCGACGAAAAAAATTCTTTATCCGACGAAATTTTAATTTCGTCGGCTAAAGTTGACTTTAGCCGACGAAAATATAATTTAGCCGACGAAGGAAAATTTCGTCAGCTAAAGTGTACTTTAGCCGACGAAAAATTGTTTCGTCGGCCTGTTTTTTTTTTTTCGTCGGCTAAAGTCTTTCTTCTGGTAGTGAATCATCTAAATCACGTGCATGCTCACCCAAGGAGTTTTGTATTGCAGCGGGATTTGGTGTTCTTTTTGTCCACGTACTCAATCCGGGAAGAAGAATTTTCAATTACGAATCTGCATGTAGGTATATGGTAAATGATATATTCTTGCTGTGTCATGTCAGTGCATGTAGTATATATAGCTAGGGTGGCAATGCTGCACTATGTATCTTAAACGCTAAGAGGAGTTGAGCATACTTCACATATAGATCGACATGGAGATCTCTTTGGGGGTATGGGTGGCCTTGGTTGTGGGAGGTCTGCCATTTTTGGGGTTGTTGTTGTGGTGGTGGAATGAGTTCTGGTATGTTCTTCCTCTTAAGTTACATGGGTCTCCGACCGGAGCCAAATTGCCTCCAGGTCACTTGGGTTTCCCGTTTCTCGGTGAAATGCTCACTTTCTTGTGGTATTTCAAAACCGTTGGTCGTCCTGATGAGTTTATCAACTCCAAGCGAGCTAAGTAGGTTCAATTTTTTTTTTCCTTGTTTTGTTTCTTTTGGTTTTATCAGTCCCTAACCAATCCATGCCAGTAACTACAAGAGAACTACAATACCAATTGGATTAAAGTTATTAACATTTGAAAAGCTGAACATAAGACCTTTCATATATGTTCATGTCATGTATATCATATTTCAACATAATATAGGTATTGATGAATATACGTTTGATTTGAATCAGGTATGGTGATGGAGTAGGAATGTACAGAACACACCTGTTCGGAAAGCCATCGATCATAACGTGCTTACCTGCGATCAACAAATTCGTATTCCAGTCGGAGGAGATCTTCCCTCTAAATTGGCCTAATGTTGATGTAGTAGGCTCTAGGCCTCTAGTTCTTTGGTAGCAGTTCAAGGAAGCTCCCATGCAAGGCTTAGAACTTATGTTATGAATGTCATTAACAAACCTAATGCTTTGCGCCGCATTGCCGGACTAGTTCAGCCACGAATGGTGGCTGCAATCTCAAAGGTAGAATAAAAGCATATGATGAATCTAAGAAGGTAATTATTCAGAAATATTAATATTTCCTATATTGCCGAGCTTGTTTTCATTTTCAATTAATTTCTCAGTTCTAAGATGCATCTTATGCTAATTACAGGTAACTTTTGAAAATATTGGAAAATTGTTCGCAAGTTTGGAGCCCGGGCCTCTCCTAGATAACATTGATGAATTGTTTGTGGGAGTGGTCAACGGCATTAGAGCTCAACCTTTCAATGTTCCTGGAACTGCTTATCACCATGCTCTTCAGGTTCGAAAACATAAACCTTGCTTCTAAATTGTTCGTAAACATTCGGATACGATTTGATCATCTTATAGCATATTCTGTCAGGTTATCCTAAATAATATGTACCTGAATGTGAATTGGCAGTGTAGGAGGAAGCTCGAGGCGATTTTCAGGGTGGAGCTGGAGAAGAAAAAGAACTGTAAAGAAGCAGTGACGAGTGATCTGATGGACGGGCTTATGCAAATCAAAGATGATGATGGTGATAAATTAAGTGACAAAGAGGTGATAGATAACATTGTGAGCCTTATTATTGCCGGATATGCTTCCACTGCCCTTTCAGCAATGTGGGCTATCTTCTATCTTGCCAAATACCCCAATGTTTTTCAAAAGCTTCGGGTATATTATATACATACACATTTCCCTTATCATCTTAATTAATGTCTTTGAGCAGGTTCGCTTCTCTAATGTTTTAACTGTGTACATGAAATGCAGGAGGAGAATCTGATTGTAAGTCGGAACAGGAACGGGGAATTCATTACAAGCGACGATGTTTCGAAAATGAAATACACCAACAAAGTGGTGGAAGAAATTATACGGCTGGCCAACATTGCAGCGTTTGTTTTCCGATCAGTTACTAAGGAAATTGAGTATAAAGGTACGTCTAAGTAAGTGATCGACTTTGTAGTTGAGAAGTTTCTGCAGCTGATTAAACATTTTATGGACTTGTTAAACTTATTGCTGCAGGCTACATAATACCAAAGAACTGGAATATGATTGTTTGGGTTCGATATCTCCATACAAATCCGGAGCACTTTGATAATCCTATGTGCTTTAATCCAGATAGATGGAATGTAAGCCTACGCAAATCGATTCCTCTCACAAACAAGTTAATTAACTTTTCAGTTAATTAATTTATAATTCAATTAATTTGAACTTTCACAGAATCCGGCTAAACCTGGAACATACCAAGTGTTTGGAAGTGGATCAAGAATATGCGCAGGAAATATGCTTGTTAGACTACAGCTCGCAATTTTCTTACACCATTTGTCTGTTGGATACAAGTAAGAAAATCATAATCGTCAATCATAAGATTTATCACCATATAGTTAAACTTAACGCATCCTAACCATACTATAACATATTTAGTAACAATGCATTATGTCTTTCACTAAAAAATTATCATAGTTCTACATGTAATATGGCTAAAACTTTAGTTTTGATATTAAAGTTTATCTTTTTATGCTACGACTGAAGTGGCCTATCCTAGGGATTATTAGATTTTTGTGTATTAATTATTTCAAACTTACAACAAAATTTTAATGTTCAATTCTCTAATTTTATTGGGAATGAAATGAACTCTCAGGTGGAAGTTACTCAACCCGGATGCCCCTATGATGTATCTATCACATCCAAGACCAGTTGATAATGTCGATGTCATATTTAGCAAAATTTAGAAATTAGAATTTCGAAAATTCTTTTACGCATCAAGGTGCAAGTGAACCGAGCAATTAATATGCAATATTTTGATCCGGTTATCCACGTCGCATTATCATGCATGTTTTCTAATATTGTTAACAAAATTGAAACAAAAAAAAATAGTCTCAAGTGTTTCCAACACAAGAGATGATGACTTGAGGTCGAATAAAATATATTCTTATTATGGGCGCTTAATTTGATTGGATCAAAAATGAAAATGAAAGGAAAAAATTTAGGGTTTCTAATCTTTATTGGATCTTCGCATACACGATTTGAGGACTTGCACACTAATAATGCAAGTGCACCTTAGTGCATAAAATCCTCTCTGATATTTAGAATCCTAAAAAGAAAGACATAGAAATAGCTTAGCTAAGAGCATCCCGGCTCATCCCTTATTGTATTATTCCTTCTTTGTCACATAGATTTCATGAAGTTATGTACTTTGTAAGTGTTGTTTTCTTACAATGATTCCATGAAGTTATGAAGTTAATCTTTTCGATCCAATAAGTGAGTGATCTTATAGTCAAGGAATCGACGCATGCATGCAATGCTGGATCACACAGTACCTCCAAATATGGCAACCTTCAATAATTTTTTGGATCGAAAAAAAAAAACCTTCAATAATTTTGGTCGAGCCAATAATTTTCATGTATTGATCGATCAGTCGCCGTGCCAAGACGATTGTATGGATCAACATCAAGTAGATACGTAATAAATCACCAAATCATGTTTTGACAATATTAAATATGTTCTAACAATATTATTCTATTAAGTTAATTCAGAATTTCAGATTATTAAGAACAAGAGTTAATATGGTAAATAACAAAATAAAAAATAATTGGGGAGTAAGACCGACACATTAGTATCATTTGATTTGGCGACCAAGACAACTTACCTACGTGCTTTGGCACATGCAGTTTCAATAGGATCCATGTTAAGTATGTGATTGATGCTCTCTAATTTGAATAGCAAATCCAATGACTCGCCCAATAAGCAGACTTCAGACATTTTCCGGTGAATTTGGTTCTCTTTGTCTTTATTGTCTTCCATTTTAGAAGAATAAGAACTAAGAATCTATAACATGCAAGTTGTCACAAATAATCTACTACGTACATGTCTTAATCAACTTGTCACGTATATGTGTATATATAGTCCACAAAGGATTTGTACATTTGTAGCTTGATAGAGAGTGGAGATGGAAATCCCTATGGGAATGGGGGTAGCCTTCTTAGTCGGTGGTTTGCCAATATTAGGGCTGCTCTTGTGGTGGTGGAATGAGCTTTGGTACGTGCTTCCTCTCAAATTGAGACTTCCGGCCACCAAAGGCAACTTGCCCCCAGGTCATATGGGATTTCCTTTTTTCGGCGAAATGTTCAATTTTCTTTGGTATTTCAAAATTCTTCGACATCCAGATGAATTTATCAATATTAAACGAGCAAAGTAAGTATTGTACATTGTTATATTTCACTTCAAATTTATATGAAATGCAATGGTTTGATGATGTTTGTGTATAAAATATGATCAGATACGGTGATGGAGTAGGAATGTATAGAACTCATCTATTCGGATCACCAACCATTATAACATGCTTTCCAGATGTGAATAAGTATGTGTTCCAATCGGAGGAGACATTCTTTCTCGATTGGCCCAGAGTTGAACTCATGGGTCAAAACTCTATCGTTGCGGTTCATGGACCGGCCCATGTAAGACTTAGAAGATATGTTATTGGTGTGATTAATCGGCCCGACTCTCTCCGACACATTGCTCAAGTAGTCCAACCCCGGATGATTGCAGCACTCAAGTCATGGGCCCAAAAGGGTAGAATCAAAGCATACGATGAAGCTAAGAAGGTAAAAATTAAATCTATCGTATCGTCTCATACACTATGTTTAGTAGGGTGACATTAGCCACACTCTTCATATAAAAATTTAGCACTTTCTGTGTTTCCATAATCGGTAGGATGGTGTTTTGGTTTTACCTTTTATGGAGCTAACTTAGAAAATGTACATAAGATACAAATTTGTCGCTTGACATGAATAACATATGTTTTACTTTAGGTGACATTTGAAAATATTGGGAAACTATTTGCAAGTTTGGAGCCCGGACCTCTCCTAGATACAATTGATGACCTGTTTACAGGATTGATCAAAGGAATTAGGGCTCAACCGTTCAATATTCCGGGATCTGCTTGTCACCATGCTCGTCAGGTTTTGATCTTGATTTGCTAATAAATGATATGAATCTTTGATTGTTTGATCCGCTTGATCAACTTAAGAGGGCCGGATAATCGAATCATTGGCTTAATATGCAGTGTAGGAAGAAGCTTGACGCCATTTTCTGGATGGAGCTAGAGAAGAAAAAGAAGAACCAAAAAGAAGTTAGCACAAATGATCTTATGGATGGGCTTATGCAGATTAAAGATGATGAGGGAAATAAACTAGGTGACCAAGAAGTGATAGATAACATTGTCAGTCTTGTTGTTGCTGGATATGCATCTACTTCCCTTGCATCAATGTGGGCGATATATTATCTTGCCAAATTCCCAAATGTCCTCCAAAAGCTTCGGGTATATACAAATTTCCTCACCGTTTTGTATCACTCTAACGATGATCGAACAAATCCTATACAGAAAAACGAAAAGCAATTACTTATGTATCTTCATTTCTTGAGGTTCTCATATATGTATTATATGTGCGTGGAATTTATACAGGAGGAGAATATGGCTATACGTAAGACCAAGGAAGGAGATTTCATTACAAGTGAAGATGTCTCCAAAATGAAATACACAAACAAGGTATTACCAAAAAAATCAAGAACAGTTTATACAGCTACAAAAGTGTGTTTTTCAGATGAAGAGTTCACTTGAAAATACGAGACAGTAAGAATTCACTTGAAAATACAAGTACAATACGAGTTCACAAAAAGTGTGTTTTTTAGTTCACTTAAAAAAAAAATTAAAAGATTAATTCACTTGAAAGTATGTCTTTCTATTATAAGGAAGTAATCTAAAGACAGAAATTTATCCTCATATGAATACAAATGTTTCGATGCTTCATATGAATACAAATTGTTACATGTAGGTGGTGGAAGAAACAATAAGAATGGCTAACATTGCAGCATTCATTTTCCGGACTGCTACCAAGGATGCTGAGTACAAAGGTATATGATCATTTTCAAAGATCGATGTTAATTTTTTTATAGCTAGTGACCACAAATTATTTCTCGTAGGTTATATTTTTCTGATGACATACATATATATATATATATATGTATATATATATATATTTTTTTGTAGGTTATATTATACCGAAGGGTTGGCAAGTGATTGTTTGGGTTCGGTATCTCCATACAAATTCGGAATATTTTGATGATCCTATGTGTTTCAACCCAAATCGATGGAATGTAAGCCCACATTTTTTATGTAAGTAGTTAAAAATAAAGTTGATGTCATGTATTATACATTGTAGAAATTTTCGTAAATTATATACGATTGGCTAGAGAGTTTTTACTGACTCCTTCTTTACTTCTCAGGATCCAGCTAGACCAGGAACTTATCAAGTTTTTGGCGGTGGATCAAGAATATGTGCAGGCAATATGCTTGTTAGGATTCAACTCGCAGTGTTTTTGCACCATCTATCTACAGCATACGAGTGAGGACAACAAAACTAATCTTAAATTTGTTTCTTATTTTCCATACTTCATCAAAACTTTTCAAATTAACTACTGATCAATTTTCATTTTTAACTGGACGTTTAGGTGGAAATTGCTCAATCCAAACGCAGAAATGGTTTATCTTCCGCATCCAACACCAATCGATAGGGTTGATGTCTCGTTTAAAAGAATCAAGAAATGAATATGTTACACCAGCTGTTAGCTAACACTTTCATTGTAATATGTGAATTAGGATGATAATTAATTAAGTCATGTCTCATGTATTGCTTTATGTATTTTTTTGGTATTAAATTGCTTTATGTATTGCTTTATTTGTTAGAATTTATATGTGTACGGGGAGGATAAATAAATGAAACTTGATTATAATCAACATATCATCTGATATTCTGATCTATAGACACTCTTTTCCATGAATCATGGCTGGTCTTGCCCGGCCGTGCTGTCGCACGGGCCCAACACCGAAGGGCTTAACTTTTTTGTTTTTGTTTTGACATATAATTAATAATATATAATAAATGAAAAAAATGTAATAAAATATTAAAACACAATTAAAGTAGTTATTTAATTTCAATCTTTTTACTTAATGCTTCTTAATTTTTCTTTAGATAATTAATTATGTTCTGAATGTCTTTTTTTAATTTTTTTGACTAATCTTTGCAACCATTAATCAAACATTTTGTTATGCACCTAAATCATGTTGTTGAACTGAACGCGAAGCACTTAGTGTCATGAAATGCATTGTAATTTTTTTTTCTTTTATTTCAAGAAGTATTGGTTTATGTCCCCATCACTTCCCCTAGTTGTATACTCATGAGTTAACATATTAATGAAAAAATATAGGCGTGGAGATGAGTCTTCTAACATTATACTTGATTAGGTTCAAAATCTCGAAAAAAAAAGTTTCTTTTAAAAAAAATATTTGTTAGGGCCATTCTCTTTTTTCGCAAGGGGCCTTAAATCTTTCAGGACCGGCCCTGCCATGAATACACCCTTTTTTTTTTTAATGCTAAAAGACTATTACAAGACAAAACCCTTAGAACACGTACCCAACTGCAAAGAGGTCGAAATTAATAGTAGAACCAACAACCGGAGGGAAATTTGAGTCCCAGATTCTAGCCCTTGCACATTGATGACCAAGGTTGGCAAGAGCATCGGCCACAAAGTTGGCCTCTCGATAACTATGTTGAAACCTGATGTACCGAAAGGATCTTGCAATCTTCTTGATGTCTTGAATTAGTTAAAGGAGCCTCCAGGAATACTTAAACTTCTCATTCACACAATTAATTACTAAAGCATAATCACCTTCCACTATGAGATCTTGAATCCCCATAGCATGAGTAGAAGACTATCTCTGAGAGCAGTGGCTTCTGCAATGAGAATAGTTGTCTTCACAATCTTTCGCGCAGAAGCAACTAAGAGGCATCCAACTTCATCTCGAATGATAAAACCAGCAGCGGCATCAGAAGATTGTTGAATAACCGAGTCATCAAAGTTGATCTTTACTTGACCCGAGGGAAGAGTCCACTTGATATTGGGTCTGGAGCTTGTACTGCTAGAATACACCTTCAACAAGTGAGTGATTTTATACTCTTTCCTGATCAAACTTCATACAAAAACTCTGATGGTATTGTTATTTGAACTATGAATAAAGTTATTGTAAATATGGTACTACAAACTTTTCCGTGGTCTGAATGATAAGCTTATCAGATGCTAAATGGGCCAAGTCGTGCTAGTAGTAATTCCCTCGTTTCTTTTCTACGACTGTAGACCTTAATTAAAAAATCTTTTCTTCAACACCTTGGTCATCAACTAGCTAGGTTTCTCGAAACATTCGCTCCACTAATATCGGAGCTGAGGGTCCTATAGACGAAACCCTAGGTTTCGGGTAGTTTAGCGGCGGCAGCGTTCGATGGATTTCGTCTGCTATAGGGCACCTCGGTGTCGATCTTTACCAGAGGTGAAGAGGAGGACCAATTTGGAGACGATTTGGTTGATCTGGCTTTCGTTATTGACGAGGTGCGGAGGAGATACAGATCGGGGAGGACGATTTCAAGGAAATCTAAGCTTTAGATCGACAGGGCGGCTACGTCAACGGAGGGGATAGGCTTTGATTTGTGACGACAAGGCGGTGATCTCTGGGAGTCGACGGGTGATCACTGATCGGTTTGCAGAAGGTTGATAGCTGAACAATTTGAGCAAAGGGAGGCTAGGGTTCTTCTCATATTCTTACCAAAGGCTCCGAGTAAGTAATTAAGTATCCATGGGTTGGAGGAAAGGGAAGCCGCCAGATTGAACAGGCGGCATGAGGCTCCTCCGGTGAGTCCCAGCGACAGTCGATTCCAAAAGGAGGAGAGGAAGGGAAGATTGGGCTCATGGGCCTATGTCACCTTAGGCTACAGCAATGTGGCTTAGGTGGGCTGGGCCTCAGGGTTTTATCTTTTCCTTTTCTTATTCGGGTTGGCCTATGTTTTGGGCTTCTGGAGGAGTGACACCTATAAGTCTATACTGTTTTGAGTGAAACTGTTATGCTGGTCTGTTTGAGCGGAAACGTACATCATTGGGTCTTAGGCGTCACATTCAACTGGAATGCTGCTTTATTTCAAGATTATTTAGCATTCACTTTCTAGTCGTTTAAGGTCCACCTTTTTGGACTGTAGTTTTGACTTTCACTTGCATTTGTATGGTCTTCGGACCACTCATGCTTGACCGTTTTGGTCGTCATGATCTTTGATTAATGGAGTTTTTTCATTTTTCCTCAAAAAAAAAAAACTAGCTAGGTTTCTCATTCAATAATGTTTTAATTATATGATTATTGCGTAAAGAACAACATCTTGTCTAAAGTCTGAAGGCATCATTTAACCCCAAAAAAAAAGGTCTAAAGGCGTCAATGATCGATACAATAACACAATGAGAGATGGCATAACAGGGTTTAGGAAATGTGAAATGGTATCATTCGTTTGAGACCAGTGTGGCTTCCTATTTTGGCATACATGGCTCCCCCGAAAGACACTTGCAAGGCATCAACCATCCTCACTGCAAATAATTGAAATGGGATAATAAGACAGAGATTTTCAAAAGAAAGGGTACGGTGCATCTTTCAACATGAAGCATCTTCTCCAAACTATTGTAAGCATGACCAAAGCAGTGATGTATTTTTTTTTGACTCACAAAGCTAGTAGGTTTCATTATCTTCAATTGTCTACTTGCGTCAGAGTTCAGACGAGTATCGACTCGGTATCCAGTACCTAGCTACGACAACATTAAGTTATACACTTATACGTAATCATATACATTAGAACAGGATTCATATGAGCTAAATTTTCTGTTTGGAGATATAGATGTTTCTAAGGTCTGCGTGGCTGTGATTCTCGGAGGTCTGCCATTGCTTGGGTTGTTCTTGTGGTGGTGGAACTAATTAAGTTTGGGATTCGTAATACAATTGGCTTTTAAACTTGAAGATGAACAGCTAGACATGCCTGAACCTAGATAGCTAGCTAATTTTCTCTCCACTTATCATATGCGCGCGCTTGTTTGAAATGCTGCCAACATACAAGTCAGTTGCAATAATCATGTTAGACAAAAATCATGGAACAATATACTTCTAAATTGGGAATATACTCTTAGACAAGAATATATCCAACAACGATGCTAGGATATCCTTACTATTATTGGAAAGCTAGATTATAAGAATATATACAGCTAGCTAGACTAATTATTCATACCCACACACGATCCGATTGAGTATAATATATTATATATATCACATAACAAAAAAACGAAAACGAAATCACATAACAAGACAATATATTATAATCTTAAATTATAATTAAGTCTTTTTTTTTCTTTTTTTTTTGAAGCTAAAAGACTAAATTACAACGAACCACCCCTCAGGCAACCACCACCAAATAAATCAAAATTCACTGTTACCCTAACAGAGCTCAGCAAATTCGACTCCCAACAATGCTGAGTATCCAGATTTTGCCCCAAATTTGCTAAGGCATTGGCTGTAAAGTTTGCCTCACGAAGAACATGGTGGAAAGAGATCAAACTGAAGGAAGAGGCAATCTTTTTTATGTCTTGGACAATTTGGAGCAGCTTCCAGGGGCACTTGAAACGCTCAGTAACACAATTAATTATGAGAGCAGAGTCTCCTTCAACCATAAGATGAGAGTAGTTTAACTTTTTGGCTTTTAAAAGGCTGTCCCTAAGGGCAGTAGCTTCTGCAATGGGAACATTGGCTTTCCCCAACTTTCGAGCAGAAGCAAAGAAAGGGCAACCCGAGCAGTCTCGAAAAATAAAACCTACAGCAGCACTAGAATCATGTTGAAGCACCGAACCATCAAAATTCTCTTTGACTATATTTTGAGGAGGAGGAGTCCATCTGATGGAAGAGGGAGCCAAGGGGAACTGGGAAGCCATCTCTTGGTGGAGATGATTACGATTCTGAAACACAGCAGCAACAACAACAACAACAAAGGGAGAGAAGGCCTCATTTTTAAAGATTAGGTTGGTGCGCTTATGCCAAATCTGCCTGCAAAGGTTTAGAATTCTCTCAAATTTAGTAGCATCAAAAAGAGCATTAACAAAAATATCATTCAACCTTTGAACCAGGTTATCAGCATTGTGGATGTCATTGCACTGAGCAATAGTCCAAACTTGACCAGCAATTGGGCATTTGCAAAAAAAATGGGAAATAGTTTCCTCCTCTAAATTACAAAGAGGACAAAGATTAGTTTGGATCATACCAAACCTAAATAATCTGTTCCTTGTTTTTAATCTTTCCCTGCATAAAAGCCAGCTAAAATTTTTTATTTTAGGAGCCAAGGTAGATTTCCAAACCTTCTTTAAAAGAGGGGATTGATCATGAGGATCAAGATCTGAAGATTGAAGCCAAGTAGCTGATTTTATGGTGAACTCACCATTCGGGCAGGGGCCCCAAATGAAAGCATCTTGTTGGTTAGTAGAAGGAATAGGGATACCACAAATTTGATCCACAATCGAAGCATCCAAGAATTCCAGCAGCTTGGTTCTACTCCAATTACCATCCTGGATATAATCAGAAACAACCTCATTCCAATTAATAAGAGTATTCTGATAATCAGAAATCATACTAACTAAAAGAACAGGGAAAACCCAATTAAATGTCCAAAAATTGATATCATGACCATTTCCAACTATCCATCTTATTCCCTTCTGAAGAATTTCTCTATTATTAAGAATGCTCTTCCAGGCTAGAGAGGCCGATCTATTTTGTTTGACCTGAAAAAAAAAATGTCTGCGTAAGTACTTTCGAGTAACAATCTGCACCCACCAGTTATCAGAGTCCGTAATAACTTTCCATCCCAACTTAGCAATCGCTGCATTATTAACATGAGCAGAAGGTCTAATACCTAATCCCCCAACATTCTTGGGGGTGCAAGCTTTGTTCCAAGCAACAACATGAGATTTAGAATAAGAGCCCCAAAAAAAGTCTCGGGATTTTTTATCAATAGCATTAGTAATTTTAGCAGGACATTTAAAACACGACATAATATGATTTGACATACCAGAAATATTTGCTTGGATAAAGGTAAGTATGAGCTCTAGATAACGAACCTTTCTTCCATCCTGCAAGCTTGTCATTAATTTTTTGAAGAAGGCCATTAGCATTAACAGGATCCTTCCAGAAGACAATGTTGTGGACACCCAAATACTTATCAATGGTAGCTTTGTGCTGAATCTGCAAAATAGTAACAATATTATTCCTAGTTTGATTAGGAACCTGAAGGGAGAAATAAAGAGAAGATTTATAGAAATTAATCCTTTGACCAGAAGCCTCAGAAAAATTATTAAGGATTCTCAGAACGTTTCTAGCAGCTTTAGAAGAAGCTTTCCCAAAGACTAGGCAATCATCTGCAAAACGAAGGTTAGCAATTCTAAAACCATTGGGAGAAGATAAAATTCCCACATGACTACTTGGTTTTTCCGCAACCATATTTAGATGCCTAATGAGAGGTTCCATACAAAGAATAAAAATATACGGCAAAAGGGGATCACCTTGTCTAATTCCGCGAGTATGATGGAAAAAACCCTCAGGCTTGCCATTAATCAACACAGAGAAAGACACAGATGTAATGCATTCCATAATCCATTTAATCCAAACAGGGGAAAAACCAAATTTAGAAAGAGAAGTCTCAATAAGTTCCAATTGAGATAGTTATAAGCTTTTTCTAAATCCAGCTTAATAGCCATGGAACCAACTCTGCTTTTTTTCCTTTGGAAATCGGAACACAGTTCATGAGCAATAAGGATATTATCATGAATAGATCTTCTCGGGGAGAAAGTACCCTGATTCCTAGAAATACACTTATCCAAAAGAGGCCTGAGCCTGTTGACTAAAATTTTTGAAATTATTTTATAACTAACATTACATAAACTAATAGGCCAATAATGAGAAACCAAATCAGGTGATTCAACTTTGGGAATCAGAGCAATATTTGTATGATTGATAGTAGCTAAGGGCGAATTATTTTGGAAAAAGTCTTTGATCATTGAACTTACAGAGTGCTTAATTGACATCTTCCCAATAAGCTTGGTAAAAGAGAGCATGTAAGCCATCAGGACTTGGAGCCTTTAGAGGTCCGATAGCTTTGATTGCATCCCAAATTTCCTCATCAGAAACCTGTTTTGTCAACAAATCATTTTCTACATCCAAAATAGTGGGAGAGATAATATCAGTAAAACTTTGCATAAAATTCATAGAATTAATTACTGGTCACTCCATTAACTTTCATGCACTCGACAGTTTACTCCATTAACTTTCAATTTCAATCGATTACCCCATTAACTATCCAATGTCACACAATTTGGTCCATCCGTTAAGTCGCCGTCCAAATCAGTGGTTAAGTTGCTGACTGAACATATTTTTCAACTGGAAATTCCATTTAACACCCCACCTCTCTCTCTCTCT
>NC_020495.1:8570862-8587425 GCF_000184155.1 Fragaria vesca subsp. vesca | reverse complement strand
AGAGAGAGAGAGAGGTGGGGTGTTAAATGGAATTTCCAGTTGAAAAATATGTCCAGTCAGCAACTTAACCACTGATTTGGACGGCGACTTAACGGATGGACCAAATTGTGTGACATTGGATAGTTAATGGGGTAATCAATTGAAATTGAAAGTTAATGGAGTAAACTGTCGAGCGCATGAAAGCTAATGGAGTGACCAATAATTTCTCCAAATTCATATCAGGGAAGTTATTAGCAGTAAAACGTTTCTTAAAATCCTGCACAAAGTGCTTGATGATATCCTCTGGGTTTGTTAACCAAAAATTGTTGTCGTCTTTAATTCGGCCAATATGATTTAACTTCTTCCTGAAATTTGCCTTCAGTTGAAAATACTTTGTGTTTCGATCCCCTAGTTTTAGCCAATTTGCCTTGGCTCTTTCAGCCCAGAAAAGCTCTTCCTCTTGTTGCAGAGTTTGGAGGTCCTGAGAAATGCTTAAGTTCCTTTCCTATAACAAAACTGAAGAGGGATTATTCATAAGCTGATACTGGACAACATGCAATTGATCCTGTAAATCAGTGATTTTCTGGAAAAAATTACCAAACACCTCTTTTTTCCAAACTTTAGCCAAAGTAGCAAATTTGCCACACAGAGAAGTAAAATTTCTCATAGAGTTGGAATCCAATACTACTGCCAAGAATCCGTGACAAGCTTTTTAAACGAAGCATGAGACATCCAAATAGCTTCAAACTTAAAAGCTCTTTGGTATGAAACATTCCTATGATTCCAAGCAACATAAATTGGACCATGATCAGAGCCAATAATAGGAAGATTTTCAACCTCCACATCAGGGAAATTAATCATCCAGTTAGGATTAGCACAAGCCCTATCCAATTTTTCATAAATGACAGTATGGTCTTTATGGTTGTTAGTCCAAGTAAAAGGAATTCATGTACTAGGGATTGTGCAGAGATTATTGCTATTTATAAAATCACCAAAATTAATCATGTATTTGTTAGTGTCCACAGAACCACCTAATTTTTCTGAATTGTACACAATGCAATTGAAATCTCCCATAAGTAACCAAGGATCATCATTAAAAGGTTTCCACTTGGAGATTTCCTTCCAAAGATTCAGTTGAAGACGCTTATGAGGGTAAGCATAAACAAAGGTAGAGAACCAGCTAGAATTTCTACTAATATCAGTAATATAACAGTGAATGAACCGATCATGAGTAAACACAACATTCATATTAATAAAACTGGATTTCCAAAACAGGCAAAGGCCACCACACTGGCCTTGTGCATGCACTACAAAATAGTTATCAAAAGGTAATAAATTTAAAAGTTTTGCTCCTAGATCATCTGAAGTCCTTGTATCGACAACACAAAAAACATCTAAACCAAAAGTAGAAGCATAATAGAGCAACTGTGCCTGAAATCCAGACCAGGAACTCCCCTGGCTATTCCAAATCATCATCTTCATTTAGGAGTAGAGAAGTTTGTCATCTTGGAGGGGCCAACCTCCATGGTCCTAGCCTGATGAGAATCCACTTCATCTTTGAACATCTCTCTGGTTCTCTTTAAAGGGCTGCGAAACCCAGCACTCACATCCATTTCATCATTCTCATTCACAACACCAAACATACCATTAGCGCCATAATCACCATCCATAACATTGTTATTTATCATCTTGTCCTCCTCATAGGCATCCTCAAAGTTCTCCTGGGAGTGATGAATAAGTCCATAAAAGTGATTAAAAAAGTCAACCGCGGAGGAAGGAGAATAGATAGAATTTGGGTCCATAAGAAGGGGGAAAGAATTATTTAGACAGAGAGAATGCATAAGATGAACAATATCAGTTAAAGAAGAAAAAGAATGGATAGAACTTGGCTCTTCCAAAACAGAAGAGCCACTCACCAAATCTTGAGAGTGAGTTTCAGGGACAAAAAGCAGGCTCCAGTAACATTCTCATTGCGCTGCCCAATTGTTATACCGTCTCTGGCTGTATCCTTAAAGGAGACTCCCTCTTTGATCTTACCCGAATTAGGCCTAATTAAATCATTATCTAGGGCACGCAAGGCTTCCTAATTTAGTAAAACAGATGGTATCAATTAAGCCAAAACTATCTAGGGCAGTAAACTAGCTACGATCCAATCTTGACATCTTCCGAATTAGGGGAAAAAAAAAGGTACTAACATACTAAGCCAAAACTCATGACGCATTCTGACAATTGTGCCAATTTTAATAGAAGAAAATTCCCAAATTAGGAAACTAGGGTCCCGATACATATATTCCTCAAGTTCTATGGCTTTCAAGTAAGATTGATTCCCTTTGTCTTACTAGCTCACCCTAGAAATCAACTCGAAATTTATCTACACAACTTGCTCTATATATAAATCAATCCAACGTACTGTGACAGATTAAGAGCCAAGAGGGGCTAATATTAAGCATACTAATTAGTATTATAGTGGAGATCATATGGATATTTCTTCGGGGATGTGGATGGCTTTGGTTTTGGGAGGTTTCCCATTTTTAGGGTTTCTCTTGTGGTGGTGGAACGAGCTTTGGTACGTTCTTCCTCTCAAAATGCGACAGTCACCAACTGGCGCCAAGCTACCACCGGGCGTCATGGGATTTCCTTTCATCGGTGAAATGCTCACTTTCCTTTGGTATTTCAAAGTACTTCGTCGCCCGGATGATTTCATCAACGCTAAGAGGACTAAGTACGTATTAATAACTATATTTCCTTTGGTATTTTAGACGATATATAATGTAATTTGAATAACCAGGTATGGCGATGGAGTAGGCATGTATAGAACGCACCTCTTCGGATCACCATCCATCATAACATGCTTCCCTGCGGTCAACAAATATGTATTCCAATCTGATGACATATTCACCTCAGTATGGCCTAATGTTGATCTTATGGGTCCAACTTCACTGGTATCAGTTAGTGGAAAGTCTCATACTAGGGTTAGAAGCTACGTCACCAATGTAATAAACCGGCCGGACGCTCTCCGGCGCATTGCCCTCCTTGTTCAACCTCGCATCATCGCTGCACTTGAGTCGTGGGCGCAAAAGGGTAGAATCAAAGCTTTTGATGAAGCTAACAAGGTATAGATCGCCTGTAGATCGCAGCACCATGACATCATTGACATGCAGTATATTCTAGCCAAGCTTCAACCTTCAAAAGAAAACCAACTAATATACATGTGTATGCTTTAATTTACAGTTATCATTTGAGAATATCGGACAACTATTCATAAGTATGGATCCAGGGCCTCTCTTAGATACCATCGATAACTTGTTTACTGGCTTGCTGAAAGGAGTTAGAGCTCAACCCATCAACATTCCCGGATTCGCTTATCATCATGCTCGTCAGGTACACGGTTTAAAACTTTAAATTGAAATCTCTTGCAAGTCCAAATATCAATATATATCTATAGTTATCTCCTGGTCTAATTAGGAGAAGAATTATCACATGCTCTAATAATACTGTGTGACTGAATTTGCAGTGCAGACAAAAGCTTGATGCTATTTTCAGGATGGAGCTGGAAAAGAAGAAGAACCAAAGTGAAGTTTTGACAAATGATGTAATGGATGGGTTGATGCAAATCAAAGATGATGCAGGTAATCAGTTAAGTGAGGAAGAGGTGACAGATAACATTGTGAGCCTTGTTATTGCTGGATATGCCTCAACTTCCCTTGCATCAATGTGGGCTATCTATTTTCTTGCCAAAAACCCCGATGTTCTCCAAAAGCTACGGGTAAATATCAACATCGATCCATATTTTCCTAACACTGAAAAACAATCTAACTAATTAGTAATGATATTTATTAAGTTTTATCATCTTTGAGATTCTCATCATGTACTTACAGGAGGAGAATATGAGCTTAAGTGAGAAGAAGAAAGGGGATCTCATTACTAGCGATGATATTTCAAAAATGAAATACACAAACAAGGTGTATATTAATTAAGTCCAAGTTTGCTTGTCAGGGTTTTAACAAGAATAAGAAAATACTGATCAGAAATACTGAATGAGATATACAGGTTGTGGAAGAGACGATAAGAATGGCAAACCTTGCTGCGTTCATTTTCCGTTTGGCTACTAAGGAAGCCGAGTACAAAGGTAGTTGGAATTAACGAGTATATTATACATTATGCAACTTTAATTTTAGTTCATAAGTATGTAATCAAGGTCGTTATGATTTTTGTAGGTTATAGGATACCAAAGGGTTGGAAAGTGATTCTTTGGATTCGATATATCCACACAAACTCGGAAAATTTCGATAATCCTATGTGTTTTAATCCAGATAGATGGGATGTAAGTCCACATCATTTAGAGAATTATATAACTAAACTCAATAAACATAGATTTACTCATCAATTAATTGATTGCCTCAGCAACCAGCTAAACCAGGAACATACCAAGTTTTTGGTGGCGGACCAAGAGTTTGTGCAGGAAATATGCTTGTTAGGATACAACTTGCAATCTTATTGCATCATTTGTCTGTTGGATACAAGTAAGGAAATGAACCGTAATAATAGTTTTGCTTGATATAGTGTATATTTTTAACAGGGAAATATATTGGTATAGGTATTCATGAACTTTTGTTGTCACAACTCAGGTGGAAGTTGCTGAATCCAGATGTAGGGATGGTTTATCTTTCACATCCGAAGCCAATTGACAATGTTGATATCACTATTAGCAAAATTTAAGTATTGTTTGTATTTCTCGGAATTTTAAGTAGTTTCATTTGAAAAAAGAAATAATGAATGTACCAATTTGTAAATTAGTTTCTTTCTTGGTTGTGACCGGTATTGCTAATATGTATCTTTTATAACACATTTGAATTCTATTCATATATGTCACCTTGAACAATTGTATGCTGTTTTGATTTTACTTAAAATTAAGAGGGAATGAATGAATACTATATTCAACGACGAAATGCAGTTTAGCCCAAAACATCATATATACAAAGCCTAAAATTGAGACCCCACTTCAAAAAGAAAACCCTGAAAAATGTAGAAGAAAGTAGAATCAAGTGGAAGATACACCCAATCATATCATTTTGAATTGTTGTTGGTGTAAATCCTCCTAATCATGATTACTTGCACTAAAACATTTGGGTTAGTTCCAAACTTTCTCATATCCTTGTATGATCATGCAACTTGAATTCTTTGATTCCATAATAAAAAGTTCTTCCCATTTTACTTTAGTTTCTTATATCAACACCAACTCAACCACCAAAAATATTTAAACATCAAAGAACACATATCATTGCCCACAGGCCCAATATCACTTCTCAAACCAACATAAACTTACCGGCCCAAACTTATCGTAGCCAAACCCATAAGTACGGTAGGGTCCCGTTTGTATCGTTCAGCATCTGTCTCACTGAGCACCCAGCCAGTAGTGACCACATGTTAAAAAAATTTTGCAATTACTCAAGAACTGAAGAATGCTCTAATATTTCCAGTGAAACCCAATTTTTTCTGAGATCTTTTATAGCAGCAACAAGGAAATGCATCAACTACCCAAACAATGAAAGATGAAAACCAACCTTCAGCTATTTTTCATTTTTTCTTCTGGGTGTTCTTATTTTGCTGTAATTCCATAACTACGAGTTAATATTTTGAAATTGGTAGACAACGGCTATTCCATGCACAACTTTCTATATTTCAAAAAGTCTGTCCTTCACTCTCTGCACATAAGTTATAGGAAAAAAGCAATCTTTTCCTCTCTCTATCTCTGTCTCTCTCTTCGTGCTTCAAAAATTATGATTAATTTATTTCTATCATGGAAGTAGTACCCCACCTCCATCACAGCTTCAGCTTCACTCTAACCCACTGTTGCCATCATACTTCAAACTTCAATACTTTCACTCCCATTGTTCAGTGAAGAAGAGACCAAGTTCAGAAACAGCTCATTTTCAAGAAAATGAAGAAGGGTGTTCTGTTTTGGGTCCTCTCAGTCATTGTAGCAGCAACTGTTTGCTCTCATTGTTCTCTTGCTCTCACCCAAGATGGTAAACCAAATCCCCAATTCATTTCTTTTGCTCATTTTGGGTTAAAGCTTTCTTCTTTTTCATCTGCTGATGATGACAAGTTATCTTGCAGTAGTCATAGTTGCATTTTGTTGAGCTGGGTTTTTGATTTTGATGTTTTACATATAAAGATTGTATCTTTAATGTGCTTAGATATACTTTTCTGTGTTTTTTTCAAGTTTCAAATTTGGGGTTTTGTATATTTTACTTCTCTTATTAGATCATTTAGTGATGTACCTTTTTGCTCCAGGTCTTATACTGCTGGAAATGAAAAGCGTTTTGAATGACAGTAGGAACATGCTCAGTAACTGGCAGGATTCTGATGAATCACCTTGTAATTGGACTGGTATTTCTTGCCATCCTCAGGACCAAAGAGTCAGCGCAATGTATGTCAAACCCATTTTTATTTCCTCACTTTTAAGTTTTACTCTGATTCACTCATTCTCAAAGATTATGTATTGGGATCTTTTCAGTAACCTACCCTATATGGAACTAGGAGGGACTATATCTCCCAGCATTGGCAAACTCAGTAGATTGCAGAGACTGTGAGTCTAATTTGAATACCCATTTTAACTGAGAAGTTCTGCACTTTTCTAATTTTGCTTATATTATTGTATTACAATGTGAATCAGGGCGCTTCACCAGAACAGCTTACACGGATTCATTCCTAATGAAATTGCCAGATGTGCTGAGCTTAGAGCTTTGTAAGAGAAAATCATTCCTTTCTCTTTTGTAGTTTTCGTTTGAGTTGTAACATGTGAATCTGCTTGTATGACACTAGAACTCACTTTTGGCTGTCCTTTCTATTAGGTACTTGAGGGCTAATTATCTGCAAGGAGGCATACCATCAGATATTGGAAACCTTTCTGCTCTAACCATATTGTAAGACTTTTGTTTTTTCTTTGTCTAGTCAGGTTTACTAAGTTTTCACACACACACACACACACACACACCACACACTCGATGATAGTTAAATGCTCACTCTATAGCTTACAACTTACCAAGGGCAGTCATCCAATGCTGATTGAGCTATTTACAATTAATTTAATTGTTGTTTCTCCAGTATGATGAACTTAATATAAATTTGCAGGGATATATCAAGTAATTTATTAAAGGGTGCAATACCTTCATCTATCGGCCGCTTATCACGACTCCGCTCTCTGTAAGTGCCAATTATAGCTTAGTACCTAATGGTATTATTATTATATACCCTTCAGTTTTTCATTAGATGGTCTCTCAATAGCATAAGTGATTCATTGCTTTTGTATGTCTTAGGAACTTGTCCACTAACTTCTTCTCCGGGGAAATCCCAGATGTTGGAGTTCTGAGCAACTTTGGGAATAAGTCGTAAGTATTCATATGTTCATCCCATCACTCATTCATAAAATTTGTATTGCACACATTCAGGTTTCCATATATGTTGGTTATAGTTTTAAGCTTGTTAGAATTAGACAATAGGCATATGTGCATATTCATGTAAGCTAGTGGCCAATTTTGAATGACCAGGCTGTGAAACTTTTGAGTTTGTGGAGAAGTTAGGATTGATAACTTATGCATTAATTTGCTTTTCTCAAATAGCAGGTGTGCACTATATGTAGTACAGTAAATAGAAACATCAATACCTGCTGTCTTCCATTTTTAAGCACAGGTGCATAGTCTTTAGTTGTCCACCCCATTGATTCTCTTCTGAACTTGCTTCAACATGCATAGGTTTATTGGGAATCTTGATCTTTGTGGCCAACAAGTGCACAAGCCCTGTCGAACCTCACTGGGATTTCCTGCTGTGTTGCCTCATGCGGCAAGTGATGAATCAGCAGGTAAGTTCAGGATTCTATATCATTTGCTTATAGTCACTTGAGAACCTGTGCCAAGTAAGAATGTGCTGTACTAACTCTGGTCCATTTACTGTGGATATTGTAGCCCCTCCCAAGCGATCTTCACATTACATTAAGGGATTGCTTATTGGTGTCATGTCCACCATGGCAGTTGCACTCTTCATTCTCCTTGGCTTCCTTTGGGCTCGGTTACTATCGAAAAAGGAAAGAGTGGCCAAGAAGTATACAGAAGTTACAAAGCAAGTGAATCAAGAAGCAGGTAAACCGAATGCTTTCTGGTCTTCAATCAATTATTAACCTAAACTCAGTTTACAAATCCAACCTTAATGCCCCCACTTGGGTCATTTACCCCCACTTGGGACATTTACCCCACTTCAATCAATTAAGGTTGGAACTGTAATAAGGTTGCTGAGAAAATATTGTATTGAACAGGCACAAAACTTATCACATTCCATGGAGATCTGCCCTACCCTTCATGCGAGATTATTGACAAATTAGAGTCACTTGATGAAGAGGATGTTGTAGGATCAGGAGGGTTTGGCACTGTGTACCGAATGGTCATGAATGATTGTGGAACATTTGCTGTAAAAAGAATTGACAGAAGTCGGGAAGGATCAGATCAATGTTTCGAGAGGGAGTTAGAGATCTTGGGTAGCATTAAGCATATAAATCTAGTTAACTTGCGAGGCTACTGCAGGCTCCCTACTTCAAAGCTTCTTATATATGATTATGTAGCTATGGGGAGCTTAGATGATTTCTTGCATGGTAAGACTTTCTATATGTAAATATTTGTTTCACAACATGTTTGCTTCAGGATTGAATGCTTATCTTTGAACATTTTTTTTTTTCTTTTTCTACCTCTTCTTCAGGAGATGGGCAGGAAGAGCGACCTCTGAATTGGAGTGTCCGTTTAAGAATAGCTCTTGGTTCTGCCAGAGGGATAGCGTACCTACACCATGATTGCTGTCCAAAGATAGTGCACCGTGACATAAAATCTAGCAACATTCTGCTTGATGAAAACTTGGAGCCCCATGTCTCGGACTTTGGTCTTGCAAAGCTTTTGGTTGATGAGGATGCCCATGTTACCACAGTGGTTGCTGGCACTTTTGGCTATCTTGCACCAGGTCTGTTTTTGTGTCATATTATTCTTGTATGTGTACGAGTATCCTCTTGGTGAATGTTACAAATTGAAAAACAGAATAACCATTGAACGTTACAAATTGAAAAACAGAATAACCATCTCTTATAATTAGTTAGCAACATGTACTAATTGGTTTTTGCTACTGTTGCAGAGTATTTGCAAAGCGGGAGAGCAACACAGAAGTCAGATGTATATAGCTTTGGAGTTCTTTTGCTTGAGCTTGTGACTGGAAAGAGACCTACTGATCCAACATTTGTCCAGAAAGGCTTAAATGTAGTTGGTTGGGTAAGTTCTCCTTCATTTGTCAATTGACCAAAAAATAGAGCCTTGTTCTGTACTCGGAATCAGACTTAACTTTCCTGTGCAGATGAACACGCTATTGAGGGAGAACCGAATGAAAGACTTTGTTGACAAGCGGTGCAGAGATGCAGATCCCGAAAGTGTGGAAGCAATTCTTGAAATAGCTGCAAGGTGCACAGATGCAAATCCAGATGATAGGCCATCAATGAATCAGGTATTACAGTTGCTAGAGCAAGAAGTCATGTCACCTTGCCCAAGTGATTTCTACGACTCCCACTCAGATCATTGTTGAGTACGAAGAAAAGGCTGCCCCGTAGATTATGTGATGTTCTCGTTGCTCCTCTCTAGGGGGCATATGCTTGTAAATGACATAACTTTCCAACTGGATTTTTGTCTTGGTAGTCATTGCACCTGCTGGCTTTGCACGGTTTTTGTTTGTCAATGAATCAAAATTTGCTCAACTTGTTTCACCAATCGTTCATTCATGTTGTTACTTTCATCGCTGTGATAAACTAACCGTCCATAGATACTAAACTTGCTCTTCTTTAATGAACAGCAATGCTGATTGTGTTGGAGAGGGGAGATACCATATTAGAAAAGTGACAAAGAAAATATAACTCATAAGTGGGTGAGTCATTCATAATTGTACCGATGTCTTTTGTGATTAAAACCCGGCACCTTAAAAATGGTTAAGTTAGGACAGTATCGGTACAAGGATGATTCACGGGCCACGCTTATCGTTATGTGACATAATATTAGAGCAGGTCCCTTTTCAGTTGCATCTCCAATGAGCCCGGGTTGGTTCTTTCAGGGGTCATGGCCTTGGTTTGGTTCTTTCGAGTTTGGGGTTTTTTCAGTTGTCATTGGGAGTTTGGGGTTTTTTCGGTAATCATGGGACTCGGATTCAGTTTGTTAATCAGTTTCACGTGCAGACCTAAAAGGTAGGTTGCACGTGAGGGGGGGTGTTGGAGAGGAGAGATCCCACATTGGAAAAGTGACAAAAAAATAGAATTAAATTCAGTTTACCTCCTTGTGGTTTGGGGGTGACTTCATGTTAGCCCTTATACTTTTAATTTCGTCAGTTTACCCCCTGAACTCTTCAATTTCGGCTGCCGTACCCAAATTCTCATATTCCGTTTGAATTTATCGTTAATTCTAGATATAGACCCAACAGTTAAGGTTAAAATTATCAGCAGTTAACGTCTGATTTGACAGAAGATAGGACATTGGTCACGGTTGAGGAAAATTTAAAAATTTGAGGGGTAAACTGATGAAATTGAAAATACAGGGATTAACATAACGTTACTCCCAAACGTCATAAGGGTAAACTGAATTTAATTCAAAAAAATATAACTCATAAGTGGGTGAGTCATTCCTAATTATACTGAGGTCTTTTGTGATTAAAACCCAACACTTTAAAGGTGGTTAAGTTGAGACAATATTTGTACACGGATGATCCACAGGCCACGCTTGTCGTTGTTTGACATGGTATCAGAGCGGGTCCCTCTCCAGATGCATCTCCAATGAGCCCGGGTTGGTTCTTTCAGGGGTCATAGCCCTGGTTTAGTTCTTTCGAGTTTAAGATTCTTTCGGTTATCATGGGGCCCAGGTTCAGTTTGTTAATCAGTTTCACGTGTAGACCTAAAAGTTAGGTTGCACGTGAGGGGGAGTGTTGGAGATGAGAGATCCCACATCGGAAAAGTGACAAAGAAAATATAACTCATAAGTGGGTGAGTCATTCCTAATTGTACCGAGACCTTTTTGTGATTAAAACTGAACACCTTAAAGGTGGTTAAGTTAGGACAGTATCGGTACACAAATGATCAACGGGCCACGCTTGTCGCTGTTTGACATGGTATCAGAGCGGGTTCCTCTCCAGTTGCGTCTCCAATGAGTCCGGGTTGGTTTTTTCAGGGGTCATGGCCCTGGTTTAGTTCTTTCAAGTTTTAGGTTCTTTCAGTTGTCATGGGGAGTTTGGGATTCTTTCGGTTATCATGGGGCCCAGGTTCAGTTTGTTAATCAGTTTCACGTGTAGACCTAAAAGTTAGGTTGCACGTGAGGGGGAGTATTGGAGAGGAGAGATCCCACATTGGAAAATGATAAATAAAATATAACTTATAAGTGAATGGATCATTTCTAATTGTACCGATGTCTTTTATGATTAAAACCCAACACTTTAAAGGTGGTTAAATTGGGACAGTATAGGTACAAGGATGATCCACGGGCCACGTTTGTCGCTGTTTGACATGGTATCAAAGCGGGTCCTTACCTGCCAGTTGCATCTCCAATGAGTCTGGGTTGGTTCTTTCAGGGGTCATGGCCCTGGTTTGGTTCTTTCGAGTTTAAGGTTTTTTCAGTTGTCATTAAGAGTTTGGGGTTCTTTCGGTTATCATGAGACCCGGGTTCAGTTTGTTAATCAGTTTCATGTGCAGACCTAAAAGTTAGGTTGCACGTCTTTTAAGTCTGCACGTGAGGGGGAGTGTTGAAGATAAGAGATCCCACATTGGAAAAGTGACAAAGAAAATATAACTCATAAGTGGGTGAGTTATTCCTAATTGTACCAAGAGCCACGTTTGTCGCTATTTGACAAATTCCACTTTGCTAACCCCAGAGTTTGATGACAACCCACAGTAATACCTAAAACACACCCTTCTTCGATATTTAAGCGCACTCCTAAAGTCCATGGATAGTATACTCTCTAATCCTCTTCTTTAAAGATCATGAATGCAAATTGCACTCTGCAGACACTAGCTAGAAGCAAAGAAATCAAGTTTCTTAAAACTAGTTAATTACACAAATAACGCAACCCACTGTGACGTACAGCAACCAAACCACCAAATGCATATTAAGACAATGCCGCACTCATGGTCCAACGTCTAGATGCATGATAAGATGCCACAAGACGTCGCCGTTGGAAAAGGGTAATTAGGAAATAGGAATAAGTACAGTAATTGGTTCCAGACTCTAGTAGCAGACTGTAACTCCTAGTGTCTCCTACTACAACAGGAGCTATCCAAAATTAAGGTAGCCGCTCTACTTCCTCCTAATCTAATAACATTGTATAAGTTGGGTTATCTGGGGTTTCTATCAAACGCTACAATTGTCTTTTGCCAAACCTAGCTTATCGCTATGTCTCATTGACATTATATTGTTTGTATCTAAATCCCCCAAAGTCTTTGTACGTCCTTGACAATGCAGCCTAGCTAGCTACCGTACGCGTTGTTCGTATTGGAATGCAAGATTGTCTAATTACTTGAGCAAACTAAACTAAATGTTGTAATTGATTGACAAACGGATTATACCCGGCCGGCCAAATCAAACTGGGGTTCGTTCGTCCTTAAACAATTCGAGTCAAAGATGCATATGTTACATGGTAATTGCATCTTAGTCTCCTTTCCAATTCCAAATACACCTAAATTAACGATCGGCTAACTAGATCTTAATAAACCGTGTAATGACCTCTTTGATGACCACGACACGAGTTGTGTCTAGCTGATCTTAATAAGCCTTGCAATGACCTATTTGCCGACGACACGAGTTGCGTCTCAAGATGCATTCCAAAAGGTTATTGCACGGCTTTTGACGATTATGAAGAAAGTGTGGAATAATCTCCGTTTTCGAAAACGAGTCCATAATTTCGCATCATGAAATTCTGTACGTGTTGTGCATTGGCGATCATTGATCACTAAATTACATAGTTTCTAGTTTAATATGTTGAAAGAATCTTGAGGTTGCTTGGTATCTGCGAGTTTAGTCAACTACAAGATCAACGATAGATATGATATTTTACGTAAACAATTGGTTAAGGAAGAACTAAAACTTTAAATAATAGATCCTCATGTGTTATCATCTAGTTTTTCTTCCTCTGATGACATTATACGTACTAAGATAATACCTGCATATTTTGAATATGCATGTTGTACATTCCCACTCTATCAATCAGAAATATGGTAGTCTCTAAGTGCTAATCAGACAGTTTATAAAATGCTAATCTCTAATTAAGTATAAAACAGACGAGTTTATCAACACTGCTAATCTCTAAGTGCCGAGTCAAGGATATAACTAATGGTTGCGTCTAAGTTATAGTTTGAATCCAACTATCTGAACAGATTGACTTTGGAGATAACAACGGTGGCAACAACGTACTGTGAATTTCTTCTTTTTCTTCTTCTTTTATAATCGAAACCTCGACTGAGAAAGGATGTCTAATCAATATAGAATTGTTGCTACTGATGTGCACAACAAAAGGAAACAGCCGAAGAAAGGCAACGAAACCAATCTAAGACTTTTAATCAACAAATCTAGTTTAAAAAATAGTTTTGCATGCTACTACTCCACATCATTCTTGTGAAAAGAAGAAATAATTTCACTAAACATATATATCTCATCATCTGATCAAAGCAGACGAGTTGTAAGAAGCTTTAAGATGCATTTGAGAAGTATATATGATACGATAGCAGTTAGTGACCGATCAAAAGCATAAGCTGCTAAAGGAGAGCAAAGATAATCTTGGACCAATTTGAAATCCACCTCCAACGTACCAACCAATACCAATCGAAAAATGGTCACATAAAGTTCAATTATAATTTCAATTTAGATCAATGAAACCAGCAGCCTTGCTTGAAGCTCACTGTTATTTAGACGCTAGCAGCTAGAATTTTGCTTTAATATTATTGTACATGTTAGTTGGAAGTTTATAATCCAAATGACACTAGAAAATATGTCAAACACATAAGAGTTGTTATGGTCTATAGTTTGACATAATCGTATGTTTCTAAACAATAGTATAGAAGACCACATTGAGTATATCGATAGTTAATTGTATGATTTTGATTAATCGAATTTAGTTATTTTAGACCATGATTAAAAAAAAATTAGCCATATTCCATAGCCACTATCAATGCAAGCTCGACTATAAAAGGCAACGTAGCTAGCGTTCAAGAATTCACACATTGCACAAAAAATCTCATCTTATCAAACAAGCAGAGATATCCCAATAAACGGAAAATGGCAAACCTCACGCTCACGAAGAAGCTTCAAGACAAGGTGGCAATAGTCACCGGTGGCGCTAGTGGCATCGGTGAAGCCACTGCACGCCTCTTTGCTTTGCATGGTGCGCGCGCAGTAGTGATTGCGGACGTCCAGGACGAGAAGGGCCAGGACGTCGCGGCTTCCATCGGCGCTCAATGCAGCTACATCCGCTGCGACGTGAGCGACGAGGACCAGGTCAAGAGCCTGGTCAAGTCAACAGTCCTGACGCACG
Source organism: Fragaria vesca subsp. vesca (assembly GCF_000184155.1). Lineage (NCBI taxonomy): Eukaryota > Viridiplantae > Streptophyta > Magnoliopsida > Rosales > Rosaceae > Fragaria > Fragaria vesca. The sequence continues at coordinate 8,572,860 of NC_020495.1, read as the reverse complement.
GCTGCCTGGACATCATGTTCAGCAACGCCGGAATACTCAGCAAAACCAAGCAGGAGGTTCTGGACCTTGACTTGTCCGACTACGACAGGCTGATGGCGGTCAACGTACGAGGGACGGCAGCGTGTGTGAAGCACGCGGCCAAGGCCATGGTGGAAGGCGGAGTGAGGGGGAGCGTGATATGCACGGCAAGCGTCGGGGCGACTAACGGGACGGAAATCTTCACCGACTACACGATGTCAAAGCACGCCATTTTGGGGCTGGTGAGGTGCGCGAGTATACAGCTCGGGACGCACGGGATACGCGTGAACTGCGTATCTCCGGGGCCGACGATGACGCCGATCATGAACACCTCTAATTTTCAGTTTCAGAGTCAGGAAGAGGTAGATAAGCTGAAGTCGACGCTAGGGTTGAAGGGAGGCAAAGAGTTGATGATTCCGGAGCATGTGGCCAGCGCCGTCGTCTACTTAGCTTCCGAGGAATCTCAGTTCGTGAGTGGCCATAATTTGGTCCTCGACGGTGGATTCAAAACATAAGATAGATCGCCACAAGTGTTCATGATCGATCAGTTTCAGCATGCATGCACGTTCGAAAATAAAGCTTTTTTTTTTTTATAACTTTTTCATTATAAACTCACACGTCCTATATACTTCGAAAATAAAGCTGGATTGGATTGATTATTACTTGTTATGAAATTAATTGAAATTGTTTTTAATTTCCGGTCTAAGTCTTTTTCTTTCTCTTTTATTTCATTCATTCCGGTAATGGTTCTCCGTTCTCCCCAACGATTTGGTCTTGGGTTTGAGTTAGTCTTGTTTCAATAGACTGGTTCTTCTTAGACTAATTATAGGGACATCTCTTTGTTTAATAGTTTGTTGTCTACGTACCTCATCTTCTTCATATATGACCAAGAAGTTAGAAGTATTCTCGTTGTATACAGTCTTACTAAAAATTTCAAAATTTTCTGTTTATGCATATTTGTTTTCTTCTGACAATGGCATGTCTGTCTTTTCTTGCGTGAGTTACTGCAATTGTCATCTATTTCCGAGCATTTACTCCGATCCACTGTTTAAAAATTCTGATGGCGGTGTATTTCTCCTCGCAATCGATTGATTAATTTCAAAGCAAATTTAACTAGTCTCATTAGTACGTAGCTAGGTGTCTCATTAGTCTCATTAACAATGGTAGCCATTTTAAGTTAAATTTTAATCAAATTAGCAGCTAAAATGTCATTTTAGTTAGCCGTTTTAGAAATGTGGCTACATCAATGCTCTCTATTTTAGCTAGCATTACATCAACATTATTCTTCAAATAGAAATTAAATAATTTAAATATATTTATATATCACATAAAATATCTTACAAGAAATGTATTAAATTATAGCTAGCCTCATTTGAGTCATCTCGCTAGCTAAATATAGCTAGGAGATAGCTAAAAGTTAAAATAGCTAAAGTTTGGCTAGTCTGCTAGAGCTTCTAAAACATCCAAAAAAGCTAAACACGCTCTCTAAAATAGCTAAAAGCTAAAATAGAAAATCTGTTAAAGTTGCTATTACAAATCTATAATGTTGGTGGTGAATTTGTTATTTGAATAATATTGTTAATATTATTGATACAAATTTATTAAAAGAAAAACATGAATAGTTTTCTCTTGAGAGACGTACTAAGGTTGGATGCGGTGTGGTGCTTCCCTTATCGCCGGTAAGACTTGCAACTAAGAAAGGGGAATGGAGACAATGAGGGCTGGCAGGAATGGAAAGACATTTACTTGAGTGAAACCACCACCCAAGTTAGAGCTTCAACATTAACAAGTCCGTTATTGGTAGGTTGGTAAGAACCCGGATCCTCTCCTAATGAGAGGTTGCCTAATATTGCCTCATGAATGGATCTGAGCCATTCAATATTTAACAGATGGTCATGATTTCTCTTAGATTATTTTAGGTGATATTTTGGGCCATCTCCTTCTCTGCTCAAATTCTCGTCTCCCATCTCTCTCTCTCTC